>NC_052503.1:33774931-33953346 GCF_016617805.1 Bactrocera tryoni | reverse complement strand
GGTTCTACGAACAGTGCATCAAAATGGCACATCAAGTGTAATTGAGCCCGATAGGGCGGCACTCCTACCTACCTACCTACCTTCACCCAATAGTACACTAGTTCTAATGAAATCACGTATTTTTTACTCTTGATGATCCTGTTGGCAATTCTGCTGCCATCGTGGGAGCACATTTTTCCGAGGGACTTCCGAAAAGGGCTCCGTATGACTTTCCTATTTAAAAAATATAGAGAACCATAAAGCGCCGTAATTTTAGAAGATATGTAAGAACCTTGAAAGAAGTTTTGTAAAAATCGAGTTTGAGCAGTCTTTCGAGGATTGAAGAAAGTGCTGGTATAAGTGCATATTATGGAATAGACACATAATTATTATTATTTTTTTCTCAAAACACGAAAAAGCCCGTTATATTACACAACCCGAATACTTAAAAGTAAACCGGAATTTGCTAGAATAACGATGTCAAATTAAATTCATTAGTCCCCATAGCAAGACAATCCTTGAAAAATCGAAACCATGAAGGGTTAAGGTTATTTTCAAATATTTTAATGTTCTTTGTTATAATTTACTATAGAAGTATTTTCCTTGTACGACAAGTACAGTCCTTTAAATTTTCCCACGATCACTCGTCAACGCCTTCTGCTCTAAATTTCTAACAAGAGTTCCAAAGCATGACGAAGAAATAACAGCTCAATCTCTAACACCTTCGACTAGCAGCTTCATTTTACTTAGAAAATTCTACCATTTAAAAAACGTTTACGCAAGCAGGCATAACTTCCAACTAAAGGCTTTCGATATAAGCAAACACTTATGTACGTTAAGATATGTGGTGAATGTCAGTGGGAAAATGCTTTCAACAAGAGATTTATACATATATCAACAAACATACATATGTATGTAGTTACTGTATATTTTTACTTTATGCCACTTTTTCCCTACCGCCACCTCCAATATGTTTAAAGAAATGTATATGTGTATGTACGCTTTTCCAATTTTTCTCACACAAAAATTCAGCAAGCGAAGCATTTGGTGCGGCATCGCGGCCACCTTGTAGCATAACATACACACACCGGCAATTAACAATTTTATTTCTATTACCATAACGTGGCAACGGTTGCTGGTAAGTGCCGCTGCTAATGCCAATGCTTTCGCTACTGCTGCGCTGTTGCGTCGGCTACCGCCACCACTGCTCGGTTTGGTGAGCGCGTAACGCCTTCATTACACCTTGTTGCAGTTGTTCCGCTGTAATTTTATGACTTTTCTCGGAACAAAATCGTACAAAACGGCTACGTGGCGGCAACAAAAGGCAGTAGCAAGAACAACAAAAACAATAAAATTGATATTGCACATTAGCATTGCCTTAAATACCAACTGCTTGCCTGCCTTACCGCCCGTCTGCCTGCCGTTGTGCCCGCTTCCCACTTGTTGCAAGTGAAAATGTTGCGCGGAGTTAGCTCGACAGCCATGAGTCGAAGTAATTATGTAAGCGCTACTCGCATGGAAATCATTTTAACTGCTTACGCGTCGAACAACAGCTACAACAACAACATTAGGCTGTTTAAATGTTGTACAACAATTACCTCAGCATTGCAACACTTTATCAAATAAGCAACAGCTACTAACAGCAGCAGCAGCAATAATAGCAACCGGCAACCAGCAACTACGTGCATATGTATGTGTAGTTGTTGACGTTTGAACCCAGGTTGAAGGTGCTAATGGCTGGTGCTTTTTTGGCATCCAAATAGCTGCTTGTCGACCGTTGAGTGGCAGACGCAACGTCTTGAGTGTAGCGCAACTGCTTAGCTGCCGGCAATGCCACTGATAATTAGCCACACTTGGCATCCATTTGTACACACAGATTTAAATATATGCAAAATACATACATACATATATCATAATATACAAAGGAATATACATGAGCCGCCTTTTAGTTTCGTCTTTTGTGTCTCTTATGTTTTTTGGTGTATTGAAAATCTGCTGCGCTCTTTGACATCTTAAATTCATTGCAACGACAAAAAATTATACTTTATACATACATTATATACATACATTATATTTAATAGCAAAACCAGTGATTTCTGCTAATATAGAAAAGAAAGATATATGTATATTCTCGAAATTTGTGTGGGTAATTTTTAAAAGCCTTGGCTAAGAAATTTTCAGATCGGACCACTGTAGCACATAAATTAGGTTAATCTGGTAGGTCAATAAGCCACGGATAGACTAGTTTTGGTTATTTGCGATAGCGGAACAAGTGCACAAGAAATGCTCTATTGCTTCTCTGGGACTCTGCTCCATACATTTCCTGTAGCCTTCTCGATCTGTGAACCCCATCCTGCGGGCGTGTGTCGCCACCAGACAGTGACCAGCTAGTATCCGCATCATGTTTCTACAGTCTCTCCTATCGAATGTAAATTTTGTGTAACACCCAGGTAGCACGTTCCATCGGGTTTAGGTTTCTTCCGATTACTGATTACTTCTGTCGAGATCGTCGTATAGGCAATGCATGGTTTTCCATTGTTGTTCATGTTTTCGGATATTAGTCGTACACCATTCCTGGCAATCTTGTCCACTATTTCATTGCCTTCGATGCCTTTGTGGCTTGGCACCAAGTAGAAGTGAAATTGATTACATCTGGCAAAACTTTTCACTGTTGTCCTGCTGTCCAAAACATTTCTAGCTGATATACGATACGAGGTTACTGCCTTGATTGCTGCTTGGCTGTCTACGTAGATGTTGCCTCTGGAATTGCCCGCAGTTGCATTGGAATCCAGCTTCGAGGGTTTTACAATATCAAAGACCTCAGCTTGAAACACACTGCATTGGTCCGAAAACCTAAAAGGTTGCCTTATGCCTAACTCTGGACTCTGAACTCCATCCTCCAATTTCGAGCCAGTGTAGCGCGTTGATATTATATCTTTACGCCGACCATCTTTTTCTATGTTTACTTTGATCCTTCTTTAAAAAGTGTGATCATGTAGTCGGTGTTTGCCCAACCGCCATTACTCACTATATGTCTCGATTGCATAACATTAACGTGTTTTCTTGTTTTAATATGAGGAAAACTCAGTTAAAAGCTATCTTATTTTGGTAGAATTTTATTGCGATCATGCTCTAGCGGTGTCAGGTTTGTATTAAATGTATAATTAAAAGACGCAGAGTGATGAGCGGCTAAAAAGCTTGAAGATGAGGAACTGTAAATAGACACCATGAATTAGTTTTCCATCATGACTACGCTCGGTCTAATGTTGCGGGACTGTTTAAAAACGTTTTGGAAACAGCGTCTGGGAGATTTCGCCCACTTTATAATGTTCATCTTCTGACTACCATTTGTTTCGTACGATGAGAACGTCTTCAATGGAATACGCCCCACATCAGTAGAGGGTATCAAAAATTGCCTTCATTCATTTGTAATCGCCAAGCCGGTGTAGTTCTTTCAGAATGGAATCCACATTGCCAAAAAGATGGGAAAATGTTATAGCTTCCAAAGCAACAAATGTTATCTTCTTCTTAATTGGCGTAGAAACCGCTTAAGCGATTATAGCCGAGTTAACAACAGCGCGCCAGTCGTTTCTTCTTCTCGCTACGTGGCGCCAATTGGATATTCCAAGCGAAGCCAGGTCCTTCTCCACTTGGTCCTTCCAACGGAGTGGAGGTCTTCCTCTTCCTCTGCTTCCCCCGGCGGGTACTGCGTCGAATATTTTCAGAGCTGGAGTGTTTTCGTCCATCCGGACAACATGACCTAGCCAGCGTAGCCGCTGTCTTTAATTCGCTGAACTATGTCGATGTCGTCGTATATCTCGTACAGCTCATCGTTCCATCGAATGCGGTATTCGCCGTGGCTAACGCGCAAAGGACCATAAATCTTTCGCAGAACTTTTCTCTCGAAAACTCGCAACGTCGACTCATCCGTTGTTGACATCGTCCAAGACTCTGCACCATACAGCAGGACGGGAATTCATGAGTGACTTATAAAGTTTGGTATTTTTTCGTCGAGAGAGGACTTTACTTCTTAACCGCCTACTCAGTCCAAAGTAGTACCTGTTGGCAAGTGTTATACTTTGTTGTTGGTGTTAATGCTGGATCCAATATAGATGAAATTATCTAAGACTTAGAAGTAATGACTGTCAACAGTGACGATAGAGCTAAGTCGCGAATGCGACGACCGTTTGTTTGATGACAGGAGATATTTCGTTTTACTCTCGTTCACTATCAGACTCATTTCCTTCGCTTACTTATCCAATGTGGAGAAAGCAGAACTAACGGCGCGGGTGTTGAGGCCGATGATATCAATATCATCGGCATACGCCAACAGCTGTACACTCTTATAGAAGATGGTACCTTCTATTTAGTTCTGCGGCTCGAACTATTTTCTCCAAAAGCAGGTTGAAAAAGTCGCACGATAGGGAGTCGCCTTGTCTGAAACCTCTTTTGGTATCGAACGGCTCGGAAAGGTCCTTTCCGATCCTGATGGAGCTTTGGGTGTTGCTCAACGACAGTTTACACAGCCGTATTAGTTTTCCGGGGATGCCAAATTCAGACATCGCGGCATAAAGGCAACTCCTTTTCGTGCTGTCGAAAGCAGCTTTGAAATCGACGAAGAGGTGGTGTGTGTCGATTCTCTTTTCACGGGTCTTTTTCCAAGATTTGGCGCATGGTGAATATCTGGTCGGTTGTTGATTTGCCAGGTCTTCGAAGCCACACTGATAAGGTCCAATCAGTTTGTTGACGGTGGGCTTTAATCTTTCACACAATACGCTCGATAGAACCTTATATGCGATGTTGAGGAGGCTAATCCCACGGTAGTTGGCGCAGATTGTGGTCTCCTTTTTTATGGATTGGGCATAGCACACTTAAATTCCAATCGTTGGGCATGCTTTCGTCCGACCATATTTTACAAAGAAGCTGATGCATGCACCTTATCAGTTCTTCGCCGCCGTGTTTGAATAGCTCGGCCGGCAATCCGTCGGCCCCTCGCCGCTTTGTTGTTCTTCAGGCGGGCAATTGCTATTCGAACTTCTTCATGGTCGGGTAATGGAACGTCTGCTCCATCGTCATCGATTGGGGAATCGGGTTCTTCTTGCGTTCACTGCCATTCAGCAGGCTGGAGAAGTGTTCCCTCCATAATTTAAGTATGCCCTGGGCATCAGTGACTAGATCACCTTTGGGGGTTCTACAAGAGTACGCTCCGGTCTTGAAACCTTCTGTAAGCCGCCGCATTTTTTCGTAGAATTTTCGAGCATTACCCCTGTCGGCCAGCTTATCAAGCTCTTCGTACTCACGCATTTCAGCCTCTTTCTTCTTCTGTCTAGAAATGCGTCTCGCCTCCCTCTTCAACTCTCGGTATCTATCCCATCCCGCATGTGTAGTGGTCGATCGTAACGTTGCGAGGTAGGCAGCCTGTTTTCTCTCCGCTGCGACACGGCACTCCTCGTCGTACCAGCTATTCTTTTGCACTTTCCGAAAACCAATGGTTTCGGTTGCAGCTGTACGTAAGGAGTTTGAAATTCCGTCCCACAGTTCCTTATACCGAGTTGTTGACGAGTGCTTTCAGAGAGCAGGAGTGCAAGCCGAGTAGAAAATCGTTCGGCTGTCTGTTGTGATTGCAGCTTCTCGACGTCGAACCTTCCTTGTGTTTGGTGGCGCGCGTTTTTTGCTGCACAGAGGCGGGTGCGAATCTTAGCTGCAACAAGATAGTGGTCCGAATCGATGTTAGAACCTCGGAACGTGCACACGTCTAAAACACTGGAGACGTGTCTTTTGTCTAATACAACATGATCGATTCGGTTGGTGGCTTTTCGATCCGGAGGAAGCCAGGTAGCTTGGTGACTTTTCTATGTTGGAAACTAGTACTACAGAAAAATATGGTTAATATTTTGGGCCACGATGAAGTGTATCAGCCTCAACCCATTTGGGGATGTTTCCTCGTGGAGGCTGAATTTACCGACCGTAGTGCCAAATATACCTTCTTTGCCCACCCTGACGTTAAAGTCGCCAAGCACGATTTTGACATCGTGGCGGGGGCATCTCTCATAAGTGCGTTCCAAGCACTCATAGAAGGCATCTTTGGTCACATCGTCCTTCTCTTCCGTCGGGGAGTGGGCGCAGATCAGCGATATGTTGAAGAACCTCGCTTTGATGCGGATTGGCTAGACGTTCATTCACCGTGTGAATGATAGTACTCGGCGACGGAGTCTCTCTCCCACCACGAATCCTACACCAAACTTGCGCTCCTTTATATGGCTACTGTAGTAAATGTCACAAGGACCTACTGTCTGTCTCTGTCCTTGTCCTGTCCATCGCATTTCTTGGACGGCGGTGATGTCAGCCTTTGTCTTTTACTAGGACATCAACCAGCTGGGCAGCGGCACCTTCCCAATTAAGGACCGGACATTCCAGGTGCATGCCCTCAATTGTAGTCCTTATTTCGTTTGCCATGGTCGTCATCAAAATCGTGCGGGGTCTCTCATCCGAGGCTGGTTGTAGCTCTTCACTGGGGGGTGTTTTTTACGTGGCGGGTCCCAAACCCAGCGCACAACCCTTGTAGGGGAATGTTTCGCCTTCACTTTAGCTCGCCTCGAACGGATGTTCTTAGGCTACCCAGAGGATACTTGGTCAAAGACCGGAAGTAGTGAGCTGCTTGAGCCATGTGTAAAAGAATCGTTTCTGGCCACTCCCAAGTGAATGGCGATCAGAGAACTTTCCTCACTTGCGTGAACTTCTACACATGACTCCATCCTCCATGTTATAGCTTCTGAAAAACATTGTTTTACTAAAATACAAGAATACGTATATCAAAAAATCCCACTACATTGCATTTGCCGCCTTTAGGATGAAGAAGGTTTATGTATTCCAGATATTAAAGAAGTAAAACATATTAACAGTTTGCTTCGACTACATAGTTTGACGAGACATAAATAAGTTTCCTCATAAATACGCAGAGAGAACTTACCTGTACTTGTAAGCATTCCTTAAAACGATGTTTGAGTTTTGACTATCTGCAAAGATTTTTATATCTTCAAACCATTTTAATGATCAGTGAATCCACTTCTTAACTCCACTCTACTTGAAATCCACCAATACGCAAGAATTATATATACATATACATATAGAAGAAAAGCTGTTAAATTTACCTGAAAACCATCAATGTAGAGGTTTAATTATGAGAATTTATCCATAATTGTGAAAATACACACATTACAGCAGCTCAGTCATAATTCATAGTTTTTGAGGTTTTCGGAAATTATCACCACTACTAGGGGTGCATAGAAACAACTTCTTATTCGGCGATATTTGACCATCCCTACAGTGAAACTATAGGGTGATCCATTTCGAAAAAACACATAAACTTCAATTTTAATAGGAAATGTTTATTATCATTCCAAAGAATATTTTTCGGAATTTTGTTTTTGGAAGGTTAGCTCTTTGGCTGCGTCTTCGTCTCAGATGGTCCATCCGTTGAGTCTAATTTTCTATGAATAGCTTGAGCATTTTGACTTTTAACTAGCGAATGACACATGTAATGTTTTACCTTAGACTTTACATATCACTACAAGAGAAAGTCTAACGGTGTAATATCACACGATTTTGTTAGCCAATCGACCGGCCCAAAATTGAAAATTATATGCTTAACGAAGTGTTCTCTCAATAAATCAATTGATTTATGCGATGTGTGGGAAGTGGCGCCGTCTTGTTGAAACCAAATGCCGAGATCACGAGCTTCAAATTCAGGCATCAAATAGTCGTTGTAATGGCGCCATTGTCGGTTATGTTCTCACCGGCATCATTTTTGCTTGTTTACATACATATCTATTCCATATGTCAGTTCGAGTTGCTGCGAACGGATCCGAATCGACTTGACACGATCTTCGCGTACACTCTCAGCTGCTGCTGCTATATTTTCTTCACTACATACATAAGTACGTGCTGGTCGTGGTCTATTCTGTAAAACAGTATTTCAATATCAGTGTTGGTATTGCGAATACTACGCTCAGTAGAATAAAAGGCTATTGAAAAAATTTTCTCTACTTGGATCAATCGGCTTATGTATAAACTCTCCACCAGTGGTATCGACTAACTTCATGGTTAGATTAAGAATCGCAAGTAATTGTACTGTTGATGAGCGTAGAAGAGTAATATATTGGGTATGTGGTGAAGCACCACCGTTTCTAGCTTTAAGCCCGTACGCAGCTGGGCTGAGGCATATCGTAAAAAGTTCCTCAGAAAAGGTCATCTTTCCCTTAGTTGTGGTAATTCTAACCGACAACTGGTAGATCAATGATCGTGTTAAAATTAAATTTTTATCGGATATCATATTGTAATTGAATAATCTAATCACTTCGTTTTTGGATGTACTGTCATTGCGTGGTCAAGGCTAAAATCCTATTGATTAATTACTGAAACTAAACTTCAAAAACGTAATGTAATAATTAGTCTAAGTGCGCACACCCTCCTTGGGGAACAATCATAGAACCTAACCTTATGATATAATGAATGAATATTCAAGTCGAAGTCAATTTTGCCCCCGGGAAAGCAAAAATTGCACACATTTTAAGGTCTTGTTGCATGTAGAAGGAATGCAGTTTCCTCTTCCCATAGTGTCACCCCGGCTAATTTGCGCTCCAATCCCAATGGCGAATTAGATGCCGCAGCAAGTGTTTTGTGGTTTAAACAATTAATTTCTAATTCTCAGTGCAATTTAATTGCAATTAACGCATGCAATTTCATGTTGGAGCAGAAAAACTTGACCGCAACAACAAGAACAAATGTTCAATAGACAATTAAGTGCACTGCATACACACTCACACATATGCATGTGTAAGCTATGGACATTAACCAGCCGACAGAGGCTATAGTAGTCAGCGCACTTTCATACACACCAACAATAACAACAGCAACAACAATGGAAATGCCACGCAGGTGTATGTGAGGTGTCGCCAGCGCTGACCTTTTGCGTGTTTTACAAACATGTGCAACACACCCGGTCGCCAACACTGCCAGCCTGTGCGCCACACCTCACCACTTGCTACGACAAGCATTTTACCTTTAGGTGCAAGCTTAAGTGCAACAACGTTTCAGCGGCATTTGACAGTTTGGAATTGCAAATCGCTTTGGCGAAATGTCTGCAAGTGGCGTGACACTGTCAAGCACACGCTCACCGCTGCCTAAATTAAATACAAATAAATTTCCAAAATAATAATAATAACTTAAATATACTGTAAGTGCATAAAGTATGCTTATATTTTTAATTTATTCGCAAAATTAATTAAGAGCTTTAAATTATTTGAATTATTATTTCAATGTGCTGCCACTTCTAGGCCAAATTCGGCTCATTTACATACGTACACACTCTATATGCACTTTCGTAGCGGATATGCAAGTGCAATTTGACATTTGCACACCTTGCAAAGTTATCAGCTATACTTGTTGTTGATGTAAAGTAGTTGGCAATTGTATTTCCAGTTGGAAAATAAATTAATAAATAAAGAATTAAATATGTGATAAACAATAAACAAGCATTTTTATGAAAACAACATGTTAAGTGGTAAAAGTGGAACGGTGCGAAACGGCCCATCGAGTGCGAATTCCGACACGTCGCACAGTGGGATGAGTTGTGTGGAAAACATATTATACAAGTATTAACTTGTGAATTTCAAAAAATAATTGTTTTTTGTAGAAGTTTGATTTGTATATATGTACATGTGTTTGATAATATATTTCGAAAATTTTTATAGTTGGGATATAGCTGTAGTTATGGAAGAATTCTTAACATGGTGTAATCTGCTCCCATAATTTTTAACGTATTTGTTCAGTCGGTAAGGAAAATTTCTCGGAAATCGCTTAATCGATCGACTTTTAATATGAGCTTCTCAAATACATATTTTAAATTTATCGGTCATAAATTTTGCACAAGTCCTTTTCACTCTAAACAGCTGCTCAGCTGTCGAAAACGCTGATATCGGATCACTTTGGCATAAACCTACCATAAAAACTGAAAGATTCGACGCAACTGTTTTTTTATCGTAATATATACCATATCATAATTTCGATTTCTTAGGCATCTAAAGTGTTAACTTGTTCACAAAAACGAGTTTTTGTTTAGAAAGTCGGAATTTCGACAAAACTCCAAATTATTATTAGTCCCTCGATAAGTTAGAAGAAGATTTTTTGTTTTTTGGGTTTTAAAATTTTTTTAAATAGAAAAATCTTCCTCACCATCAGATATATTTTTACGCAGATCCTTTAGGATATCGAGTATGAAATCAATGGAATTATAGAACAAAGCGCCATAAATTTCTTCAGAGATCACAGCGTAGGTTGGGGAAATAATCCATATCAAATTTCGTGAAAATATCTCGGCAAATGAAAAAGCTTTCCGTACAAGTACTTGAGTCCGATTGTTCAGTGTGAATGGCAGCTCCATTCCATAGTCATCCGGCTTCGGATTTTCCTACAAATACGTAGCTTTTTGAGAATAAAAGGACATGTTCAAAATTTCCGGTCGACGTCTCATTAATTGAGGTTAGCGTATGTATATACGTACGGACGGGGCTACAACGACCCAGCTTTTCAAGTATGTCATCGTGTATATACACTTTATATGATCTCTTACCTTACCTTCTGAATGTTAAAAACATCATGGAAAGTTCAATCATCCCTTTTTAGCGTACTACTATGACAAAACCATATTAAAACTTTATCTATAATTTTAAAATTCTTAATTTAATCTTCAAAATCTATGTCGCCCCCCTTAAAGTAATCCCCCCTGGCCTAAATACATCTTGCTAACCTTTTTCCAGTTCTCGAAACAGTTGTCAAAGTCAATTTCCGAAATATCCTTCAATGCCCATTCACGTTTCATGTCTTCAATTGTCTCAAAACGGTTTCCCTAGAGCGGTTCTTTGAGTATTCTGTATAGCCAGAAGTCACATGCGACGGTGCATTGTTGTGGTGCAAAAACCAATACTTTTCGGCCCATAATTCCCGCAAACGACGCATAACACTCAAGTTATATTCCTTGTTGACCGTTTGGCAAAACGGAAAGCATTCGAAGCGCACAGTACTTCTACAATCAAAGAAACCTGTCAAGATAACATTGATTTTTGATCTGCCTTGAAGTGGTTTTTCGGCATCGGTTCACCTTTAACACGATATCCGGTCGACTGATCGTCTGTTTCCGGATCGTAAACATAGATCCAAGACTCATCGTCTGCAATAATATGTTTCATGATATCCTGGTTTCAAAAATGTTAACGCGACGCTATTTTTCGAAAAAACTGAATGATTTTGGAACCAGTCGTCGTGCTTTTACTTTACTTAGGGCCAAATAATCTTTCAAAATGGTTTTCACTGATCCTTCTGATATTCCAACGATGCCAGTAAGATCTCTGACTGTTAATCGTCGATCCTCAAGCACGTATTACTTTATTTTATTGACTTGTTGATCATCAGATGAAGTCAGGTCATCATCGCCAAAGCGTTCCTTAACTTCTTTGAATAGTTTATAACAAGCAAATTCAATTGCTTGCGACAAACAATTATCACCAAAGGCCTCTTCGGACATTCTGTAGGTTTCGGCACCAGAAATTTGATTCCGCACACCAACTTTAATGGCACTTCTTTGTTGAATAATTTTACTCATCTTAAAAATCGCTGAATATAAAGTGCATTCTTACTTCAGAAAGAGAAACGTATACTCTGCACCAATGATTATTTTGTTGTGACATTTAGGACAGATGTCACTGACAGTCATACCAGCCTAGAAAAAAAAAAATATATCGACGAATGAGTTTTCACGCGAAATTTAAATTTAAAAGTCTTACCATCATCTGCTCACAGTAGCATAATTTTTCTGAACAGTTTCATGTTTGCTTAAATACATTGGAGATCAAAATTTATTTATTTTATAGATTGAAGATAATTATATAGGCATTCTCACATCTTCACAACCTTTTGTTTTGAAGTTTACAATTAATATTTAAATAACATAAATATGGTATTCAGTTCTTTTTTCTGTAACAATTGAGTTTAAATTTTAGACTCTAAATTGCTTATATAATAAACTTGATTTTTGTTCAAATAATTAGTTTTTAATCAGAACTTTATTTCTTACAATTCGCCAAGTCTGGGTCGAAACCCGAAGGTTTCAATGGAATTCGTACCTTGTTATGATTTTATTGTATCGTAAAAAAGACAACTGCTTGGTAATGTGACGTCAACAAAAACAGCTGACGTTATGGTATATAAAGAAGATTGTTCTTATAAAATTAACAATGGAATAGTTCTGAAAACTTATTCCTGTTTCCATATTTTGTCCACAAAGTCTTAGTTGTGTCTTTAAATTAACTTTTATTTCTCTTTATATCGACGAAAACCAAATGAGCTGGATCTAATCCCTCTAAGAATAGCGCAAATAACACAGCCTGAGTAGCCACATATTTCTGCAAAAACAAAACATACAAAAAAGAATACTTATGAAAAACCGTTTTGAGTTCTACTTGCTTTCTATAGCCAACAAATAAAAAGAAAATTTGTAGGAACAATTCACAGAAACGCACCACTGTGCTTCCGCTTACTTTATAAGCCGCTTATAGGCTTCTTTTGCTAGCTATGACTGTGTTTTAGGTTTAAAATATTTTAATTTTTATTATTATTTCTTTATATTTATTGTGACCATTTATGGAATTCGTTGAGTCTGGTAAAACCCCAAGGTGGTTGGCCAAATTAACCAAAACAAAAAAAAAACGCAGAAACAGTGGTAAAAGTGTTTATGACATTTAAATGTGTTGTTGTGCTGATGTGGTACGGTGCGGGTGTTTAAGATGCGTCGAAAAGACAAACTACATAACTTAGTGGCTCTTTCAACATTGTAATTTATGTTTTGCATTTTGAGGCGATAAGTTCATTGCTAAGTTTTTGCTTTCAGCACGATTTGGTTAATTTTATTGTAATGCGAGTTGCTCTAGGGTTAGTTGTTTTTGTATTTTAATGCAGATTGTTGTAAGCGAATTTTGCATTAAATTCACGGATTAGCACACTTCCGTGCTGACTGTGAGTTTTTAATTAATTTACAACACCAATTTTTACTGAAAGGGTTATGGCGTTTGGTATTTTTTTTTTAAGAAGAGAAAAAAGAAATTTTGTATTTTAATGGTAAATTAATAAAATTAATACTCTCTACGCTTATTCATGGTCTCATATGTTAAGAAAAAATTTAAAAAATTTGTTTTCTAAGACCCAGTGAAACACCCTATATTACTCCATCTACAGTATAAAGAGTTAAAAAATATTATAATTCATAAGAAATAATAGTAATTAACGACTAAACAAACAAGTGCTCTAAGCGTTACACGCAGCGGCTTACAAGTGGGCCGTGAGTTAAGCACACTGGGGGACAGCCATTCTTCATAACCTCAACAATGCAACACCAAACAAATACACACACATAACCGCCGCTGGTGAAATTGCAATTGCATTTCCACAACGTGTTAGCTAGCGGCTTACGCTCCCTCCTCCCCCTCCACCAAATACATACCACATTTCTTTCGCCAATATCACTCTAAAACACAACTAATTCATTATGCCATAAATTGCTAGCGCAAATATTTTATTTATTTAATGCATGCTTTACGCTATTTTTAGCAGAAATTAATTGAAGCATTCACTTAACCAACAAACAATTCGCAGACGAGCGTAACAACAACACCACCGCCGCTGCACAGCCGTTTCTCTGCGGCCTCCATTCTTGAGCTTTCATGTGGGTGCGAAAGTTGTTGCCACTGACGCCTCGTGAAGGTTGTTCAAGCGTTGGTGGTTGTTGTATATATTGTTGTTGCTCTTGTTAGCATTTATGCATGCTTAAAGCTAGTGGTAGTAAGCGTGTAGCATTGCCATTAAGCCAAATATGAAGACAACAATTCTGTTATTATTAACACAAATTCAGTTGTGGCCCCTATTTGCTGTTGTTGTTATTGTATGTTTGTTTGCTGATTTCAAAACGAAATTATTTTGCTTGTAAACATGCTCAGTTTATTGAATTTTAATGCAATTCTTTTATATTTTTTTGCTATGCCAACACTTCCTCTTCGCGACCTCGCAAATCAACGGGTGGGTGATAACTACTAACTACATGATGACAAAATAGTACCCGGAAATTGTAAATAAAACGCAAAATATTTAATTATTGATCAAAATTTATTTTGTCGCCTTTAGAGTAATCCCCACCAGATGTAATACATTTATGTGAACCATTTTTCCAGTCCTCGAAACACTTTTCATAAACGCTTTTTTGGTACGTCCCTCACCTCTTTCAGAGTATTTATTTTTTATCTTTTCAATTGACTGAAATCGGGTTCCATAGAGCGGCAATTTCAGTTTGGGGAACAAGAAAATATCACGCGGAGTCAAATCTGGTGAATACGGTGGTTGATCGATGGTATTCATTGGGGTTTGGCTTTAAATTCGGTCACAATCGTGGTTCGATGCGATGGAATTATCATCGTGTAAAATCCACGAATTCTTCTTCCACAATTTTTTCAGTTTTCGACGGATCTTCTCACGCAGACGCCTCAATACAGCCAAATTAAGCTCCACATAAACCCTTGCTTTATCAGCAGTTATAATACTCCTCGTGAATGTAGGATCTAAATTCGAAAGATCAAGCATGTCGAAAGAGACCTTTTTACCTCTTTTGTCTAGCACTTGCCTGACGATTATCAAGTACCATATTCTTCACTTGTTAAGTATTTTCAACGGTTGAAGACGTCGAATGTCGTCCAGAACGAGGTATGTGTTCAACGATTTCTCGGCTTTGAAGGCTTCGTTAGAATTGGTTAGAAATACAAAATTTGAGAAAATGCACCAGTGAGGTGTATCGACTTAAGGAGCTTCTGTAAGAATATTGGCTGACAGACCGCATTCATATTTGATTAAGGACAGTCCTACCAACTTAGCAAGATACAGTTTGGCCAAATATCAATTACCCGGGGAATTTAATTACATTTTCGTAGTGCTTTTTTGTCACAATATTTATAGGTATATGTATTATAATAAATTTATTATATTAATTGCATATTTTTCTTGCTTTTCTCTGCATACATTTACATATCTATATGCCCGTTTGTCTATAAATTTGTGTGTACTCATTTATTTCATGCAGAAAAATGCACACGACGGCAAGTTGCAGAATCACACACACATTCAAATATGCATATGTATGTGGATAGATTAAAATGTTTTCAACATTCTGCTGAAAAATTAATACGGTTGGTATAATGGACTTTTGCCGTAAGCATTGTAATATACCTACAACTTTGTATGTTTAACTGCATTTAATTGAATTAAATAAAAAGCATTCTGATTAAAATTAGAATTATAGTTTTCTTAGTAAATATGTAACTACGATTGTATAAATAGAAACAGGAAAATTCTCAGTTGGCATAAAATTAGTTTAGTTTAGTTACGAGTTTTATGAGTTATCTGAGTTATGAAGGGGTTACCAACCAGAACCAGATTAATAACGGCATCGATAGTCTTACTTAGATATTATTGAGACGTTGTGATAGCATTAAGAGCTTAACAGTATTTTAATATGGTAAATCAGCGCTAACGCACCAGCTACAAGCATGCCTTGTTATTCCAACACGTCGGCGAGAAGCTAGTGTTGCTGATGCATCAATGCCTTTGCCAAATATGGTTAGAAGAACACAAGACTGTTATCGTAGGGTACTCTGCACAATACACAATAAATACAACAACGCATTATCGACCGGTTTATGTGAAAGACTAAAGCCTATTGTCAACAAACTGTTTGGACCTTATGAATGTGGCTTCAGGGTAAAACAACCATCGTTCCGATTCATTTATGGAAAAGACCCAAGAAAACCAATTGGCAAGCTTTTTGCCGATTTCAAATCTGCTTTTGATAGTAGGGATCGCCTCTATGCCGCAATGTCTGAATTTTGAATCTCAACAAATCTTAGGCAACTACGTAAAATGCGACAGAATACGGAAAGGCCTCTCTGAGCCGTTCAATACCAAACAAGGCTTTAGACAAGACAACTTCTTATCGAGCGATTTGTTTAATATAATGTCTGAGAATACAATCCGCGCTGCAGACCTCATACTTAAGCTTAGCAAAGGAAACTAAACAAATGACTCTGGTGAACGAGAACAAGGCGAAGTACCTCCTGTCTTCAAAGAAAAGATCTCATCGATAGATCGTGTCACTGTTTTTATTGTAGTAATAACTTCGAGGTAGCGAAATAATTCGTCTAGCTTAAGCATAATTTCTAACAGCGAAGGATTTCTCTTGCTAACAGATGCTACCATGAAGTCAACAGGAAAAACCAAATTAATAAATATAAGTCCCTCAAAATATCTGTCCTCTGCTGAAACATGGACGATGGCGAACAGCGATGGGTAGTCTTTAGGAGTGGGCAGCTTTGATGGAATGAAGAGGGTTGTGAGCTCTTCGGCAACATGGGCATTATGGGGGACATACAAATGAAAAGAAATATGTACAATTCGGTGCCTCAAATTTAAATGGAAGCTTCAATTGGATACAGACTTGTTGAAACTTGAAATCTCTTTCGGGTGCCGTCATCGAAGAAGCCAAGATCAAAACCCGGTTGTAGTGTCAACCTGATGATGAAGTGTATGTTCTTTATTGGGGCGGTTAATAGCATCTGGTTCGCCCAAAGTATGACTACCGCGATGATTCAACCTCTGCAGCAAAGGCTAGACAATGGAGGAGAAGGAGACTGCTTATTTACATCTCGCCTTGCTCCATACAACTTTATCAATTCACACCAGACAATATTCCTTTAGAGCTCTTTATGAATCTTTCTAAATTCAAGTAGTTTAGCGGACTACCTGCATTCTACTCTGGTCCATAAAGATCTAGTGAGGCATTAAATTGTCGAGCTCACATGAAGATCATAGCGCAAAAACGCAAGAGCATCATGGGAAGCTGTTCGTTCCCAATTGAATACTCCTTACGAGTATTTGGAGTTGGTCATTGGGTCCAAGCAATTCAGCTATGATACCGAAATACCGAAATTTAATAATAATGTTTCTTGATGCTACGAAAGGTCTAGTCATCTAGTTAAAGAGCGGCGGCAATGGAGCCGATAAGACCGGAGTCATTATTAGCAGTGGCCCTTGTGGAAAGAAGAAAATACATGTAGAAATCGGAAATGGGAAAATGCCCGGTAAAGCTAAATCCAGTTGCATATCAACTGAAAAGATGCACACAGATATTCATCCCGGTCAGAGGCTAACTAAGCCTGCCTACCTAAAGCTACTGAGGTAGAGTAAGTTTTGTGAGATAAGAGGATGGGCACAAATTAAGCAGCCAAGAAAGTGACTTAAAGCTTAGAAGGTCTTCCGTTTATCAAAGAATCTAACCGTATAGAAACGTTAATTCATATTCCTCTCGACGAACAAAGATCAAACTCTACAAGTCACTCGTGCTATAGGGTGCAGAGGCGATGACAACATCTGATGAGTCAACGTTACGAATTCTCTTTCTGAGGAAGATGTATGTATGATGAGCTGTACGAGATATACGACGACATTGCCATAGTTCAGCGAATTGAGAGACAGAGGCTACGTTGGCTAGGTAATATTGCCCGAATGGAATAAAACACTCCAGTTCAGAGAGTATTCGACGGAGTACCCGCCTGGGTAAGCAGAAGAAGGTGGAGACCTCCACTCCGTTGGAAATATCAGGTGGAGAAGGACCTACAACCGCTAAGCAGTGTCTACGCCAATGTAGATATGCATATGTACTCGTATAGACGATGAAATATTATCTTGGTGCCAATTTGTCCAACATGCAAGCCACTGTGTTTTAATACAAATCTTCTTCCTGTTTCGTCCACTGCCACCGCAGGGACTCATTTACTACTTCCTATTCACTGCCTTTGAACTTAACTCACTTCTAATGGCTACCGCAAATATTTAATGATCTTTTACGACTGCTTTCAATTAACAACATATTACAATGTAATTTTCAACAGTCCGTCAAATGCACAAACACACACAACGCACGAGCGCGAATGTGCCCCCAAAGACAGCGTGGTAGAGCGTGTCATAAAGCAGGTGTGGAAAATTGTTTTTAAACGCTCCCATTTGGTTCGTTTTATTACCAAGTCCAAACAACAAAAACGCGCATGCGCGACCAACAAACCGGCAGACGGTTGATAGAATGGTGGATAAGTGGCTGTCCGAAGATTGCTAAGCGCAATTCTCAAGTTAATAGTAATAAGAAGAACTGAAAGCCGTATAAACGCGCACGAGGAGCCGCACACATAAATCATCAAATTGTTAGGAAGCCTCATTATGGGCCATTATTAACGCCAGCGATATCAAGCAAAACAACAACAACGAATTATCGATAAGCCAAAGAGCGCCGAGTTCACTAAAGTGAACTTGAAGAAAGCAAAAGAACAGTAGCGGCAACAACTTTGGTGGCAACGGTACCCAAAATGTTTACAACAACTACAAATATAAGTAGAACGTCGTAGGAGCGGCAGCAAACTATATCTCTACGTAGGTTATACTGAGAAAAAATGCCGTTTTGCTTAATTTTTTATTGCTTTTTGGAATTTTGGCTATGAAAATGTACCGAAGCGAAATTTATGAATGCGAATTAGATGTTCAAATGTAGATAGCTCCAATAAAAGTACCAAAAACACCGTAAGAACGACTGCCAACTGACATTATAATGAGGACAACAACAAAAGGTTGCCACATTGCAGCGCTTATTGTGGTGGCACCTTTAGTTGGCTGCATGGGCAGAACGCTATCTAATATTATTTGGTAGAGACACATACATACACATACTTACACAAGTTTGTGAATATATATGTAGATATATGTATGTATATTAAAGTATATGTCTGTATAGATGTACATATATATGGATTTGTATCGTAGTTAGTCTTACTTCGCGTTTTCGAGTACATTTCCCTGGAAGTGAAAATTAATATTTCTCCTTTATTATGCACGAATATTTTTCATTTCTCCAATTCCTCATTTTCTCCAGACTTTTTATTCAATTTAGTGATTAAGCGATTGTTGGCGTTGATAGCGCTCGTGTGACTCCGAACAGATGTATGACCAAGTGTATGTATGTATATATCATGTGTGTATTGCCGCCTTAGTAGGCGGGTCTTGTCCGTGACTACTGTTAGGGAGTAAATAGAATAATTTGGGCACTCACAAACACACACACACATGTGTAAATGACCCGTATATGCTGGCGTCTAAAAAGTGGTAATGATGATAGCTGAATGATGTGTTGATGATGACGATCTGAAAATTAATTAACAAAATAAACGAAATGAAAGGAGGCGGAGTTGTCGGTGAATGAGGTTGATAATAAAGCAACCACTCATACATACATACTATGTACAGGTTAAAGAGGTGAGGAGTGAGTGAGGGCAAAAGTCAAATGTGACTGGCCGCTTATGAAATGCGAGTTCATCAACACCAATTGATGTGATCTAACAAGTAATAAATTTATTTTTTATTAATTTTCTTAAAATTTTGAAATTTATGTGAATTTGTGGAATTAAGGTTCAGCTATGCAGTTAGCATGCTTGTTTTTAAAGTTTGGCTAAATAATGAGAGAGCTACATACTGGCTGATTATAGTAAAGTACATTCGTTAATAATTTTGCGGTTAAAGAAAAATTAATTCAAACGTTATGTTAAGTGAATTACATGAACTACATTATGGGATTAAATGGGTTTACGAGTTTCAAAAAATCGATTTTTTTTTGATTGTTTTATCAAATTCTACAACAACTCCAGAATAATGTCCCGAAATTTCTAGTTGATACGAGTAATAGTTTCAGAGATACAGGCTTGAGAATTTGTGCGGTCGAGGCTAGATGGGCTAAGTGCGCCGTCTTGAAACGCGTTTTTCTCGAAACTGTGTTTTTGAAGTCTCGAGAATTACTCAACCGATCATCATGAAATTTTACACAGGTCTTTAGGATACAAAGACTTAGACGCAGGATTTTTTTCGATTACAACTATTTGAAATCAAATTGTCGCGAAATTTTAATTTTTTTGTAAAAATGTTTGCCAAAATCCAATTTTCAGTTTGTTTCCCCTTCCTACAAGTTCTAAGATAAGGTTTTAACTAAAACACGTGTTTTTTCTGCTTTGGTTCGATTCATTTTGGATGTTCCATTCGATAAATTGCAGAGTCCTATCTTTTATGACCACAAAGAATCAATGAGTATAGAAAAAAGAAAAAGAATCTTTGCTAGAATTACAAAGGAAGTGACAAGTTTGGTAATAATCGACTGATTAGGTTAGGTTAGTTTAGATCGCTGATGCCTCAAAATACCGGCGAGCTCGCGCTTTGGCTGCTATATAAAATACTTTGTGGAAGCAAAACGTCTACCACAATTCATGTGTTTTATTTCCATATCCAATATTTCTCCTGGTTGTTGAAAAGTATTGCAATGATTTTGTAAAAGAGCGTGATATGAAAAGGCCCTTTCTTTGAGGTGCTTCTATCTCGCCTTCAACGAAACAGCATTTCCTACCTAGTATATTGAAAGAGGAAATTTGCTGAGAGTAAAAACTTAATAGACTTTCGCGGCTATCGACCGCTGCAAGTAGCTTGACGACGTCCAATAGTAAATCGCAAGAAGCCAGCGGATCTCCTATGCGATAAATACTACTAAAATATGAAATCTAAAATGAATGGCCCTTATGTTAAATATGGAAGAAGCATTAGTTATAGACAATGGCTTCTTTATAATTAAATACAACTCAAAATTCACAATCTCCTGCCCGTGCAGAGTGGGTTAGATTTGGTTAGTTTAATCTGGGTGGTCAATAAGCCACGCATAGACCAGTTTTGGTCCTTTGCGTTACCAGATGGAATTCAGTTGCAAGGTCCAAGAGAAGTAGTCATCCTTTAGGATGCCTGCACTTGCGACGCGAATTTTAATCAACTCTGAGGCCTCACTATCAATACCTCCTCTAGTGTATCATACCTTGGGGACCTCAGATGCTTACTGTGTAGTCTTGTCAATGCGGGACAAATGCACAAGAGATCATTCATTGTTTCTCTGGTGCCCTGCTCTAGACGTTTCGTATAGTCTTCTCGTTCTGTCAGCCCCATCCTGTCGGCGTGTGGCGCCACTAGACAGTGACCAGTTAGTATTCCCATCATATTCCTGGTGTCTCTTTTATCTAGCGCAAATAGGAATTTTGTGAATATCTGATCTCACCTTACACACATGACTTTTGCAGTTTTGGACGCAGGCAGCACATTCCACCAAGTTCCCATTTTCTTTGCATTGATTTCCCAATGGTGATCACGTTTTCGGATGTTAGCCGTAAACCATTATGGCACTCTTGTCCACTATTTCATTGCCTCCGTTTCCTTTGTTGTCTGGCACACACTGCCGCCCTGCTTCTAGCCAATATGCGATATGAGGTTACTGCCTTGATTGCAGCTTGGCTCTCTACGTAGATATTGACTCTGAAACTGCCTGCAGGTGCATTAGAGGCCGCGGCTTTCGCAATAGCAAAGACCTTAGCTTGAAATATATTGCAGTGTTCCAGCAACTTAAAAGGTTACCTTATGCGTACGCTGGACAGTATATTCTCGACTCCATCCTCTATTTTTGAGTTGTCTACATAAATGTTTAGAGTGTTACGCGCAGCTAACTTTTCCGCCAACCATCTTTGTCTAAGTTTGCTTTGAACCTTCTTTACCAGTTGAGGAGTGGGATCATGTAGTCGGTGCATACCAAACCGCCATTACCCACTGAGGAAGGTTCTATATGTAAATTCTCCCGCAGCCACTAGTGGTCCCACCGATTTTGCTGCGCAGTTTTCAACGAAGAGATCTATACGTGACAGGTTTAGTACCAGTTCAAGAGCCGCCGTTGGCGTCGTTCTAAAAGCTTCTGTAAGTAAGTGAGAAAGAAAAGTTGCCGATAATTCTCATATTTAATCATTCTCTTCTTAAGCAAATAAAATTATATTTATACAATGTTTGAGTCTCTCCACTCAATTAAATGCGTTGTTATTTTGCTTTATATATTATGTTTGTAATATTTATAAATAATAATGAAACCGATGCTAAAGTATATTCATCATGCACTAATTAGTTTCAGTGCACTAGAAAATCTTAAACAAAATAGCTCAAGGGTGTTTACTGAAGTTCATTTTGTTCAGCCTACGTGTTGAACAACTGATAACTTCAAGTGATAACATGCACAATACATGTGTAGAAATGTACTTAATTATTTACAAATTGGCCACCTACAAGTTGATAGTCACGTTTGGTTAATTTTCATTTCAAAACTTACAATTACTGGCCACTCGTTGTTTTTCGTCTTAACGTGACTATTTTCTAGTATATAATACTATATACCTACTTATAACAGAACAAAGAAAATTCTACAACTATTTTAGTACTTAAATAATTAGTAATAATGATAATAAACCAGAAGCATGTGCATAGAGTTAAAGCAGATCAGTACTTAGACAAAACAAGATAAAATGTTAATTTCAAGGCCTCATATAATTTTAACCCTTCACAGATAAAAGCTTTCCACACAAATACTTGATTTTTATCGTCCAGTTTGTATGGCAGCTATATGCTAAAGTGAGATAGGTGGTTCCGACAAAATAACACCTTTTAGGGGAAAAATGGCGTGTGGTGAATAAGCTTCCGACAACTAACTGGTTTTTCAATAAGAGCGCATTTTTTTAAATAAAGAAAAACGGTTTGGGATAAATAACATTGAAATTCTTTATTACTGTGAAAGTACATTAGATGCCATTACAGGGTTTGTCGGAAAGTAATAGGACTGAGTCGATTTAAAAAAAATTTATTGATCCAATCGTTACAATTCTTTAAAAACTTTCAAAATAGGCTCCTTCTGCGTCGATTCAGTGGTGCCAGCGCGATTTCCAAGCATTGAAGGCGACACGGAAGGCATTCTCCGCAATAGCCTTGAGAGCCGAGGTGCATGCTGCTTGGATCCCCTCTGTCGTCTTAAAGTGTTGCCTTCCACTGGTCTTTTCAGGCAAGGAAACAAAAAAAGGACGGGGGGCCACATCTGGGCTGTAGGGCGGCTGCGGAAGGTATACGGTTAGGTATCTGTTCACAAGAAAGGCAGTGTGAGCCGGGTCATTGTCGTGGTGCAACTTCCAATCGGCTGCGATGTCTTGTCGGACCCGCTTGACTCTTCGTTTGAGTCTCTTGAGGACTTCCACGTAAAACTTGGCATTGACGGTTTGTCCAGGAGGGACAAATTCATGGTGTACGATGCCTTTGATGTCAAAAAGGACAATGAGCATCGCTTTCACTTTGGATTTGCTCATTCATCAGCGCCCTCTTTCTGGCCCTCCAAACAGGCTTGGTGCTACCGAAAGACACCATTTCTTGCTATAACAATATCTGGGTAAGCCGACTTGATCATTTCAAACGTCACTGTCGCAGGTTTATTGAGTTTCACTCAGAATTTAATCGCGTACCTCTGCTCTAACGAACGCTGCATTTTTGGCTTGCACGCCCCACAGAAGCAGGTCGCGCAAAAATGTTTGTCGTGACTCTCCAGGTGCTCGGAGACAACTGAGCAGCCGCTCGTTCGTTAGCTAGAAACCTCTGGCCTCTACCGAATCCAGTCGGTGTATATATGTATGTGAGATTAATGCATCTTTTATGACAGCCTTTACTCTAGGGATTTCTAATCTCTCAAAATACACAAAATATTTAAGCTTCAAAAAATTACGTAGTCCTCGTAAAAGTTAAAAAGTTCCAAAAATGCAACTAGCGACTTGAAATATACATATTTCCAGCATACTTCTATTCATACATAACCCATTTCGGTAAAATTTAAATGCTGATACAAACAATTGGTATAATTTGCTCATTTCGTAGGCATTAAGGTGTTGAAAAATCATAAATTACAGTAAAAATATGTTCATGTTCTCATTAAAAGAATAAACAGTCAAATGAATAAATAAATGACTACAACCAGCTAAGTCACAGTATACATACGTACACCTAAAAGCATTTAGCACGTCTTAAAAAAAAAAAAAAAATTGAAAGAAAAAAGCAAAATCAAAAAGTGTTCAGCTCACTGCCGCTTTACTTTTACATTAGTGTGATCAAAAGTTCTCCACAACTCTTTTGTCTTGCCTACAACACATGTACTTCAATTCCCGTTGCTACTGTTGCCGCCAAAATGTGTCAACGCAATGTCTTATTACATATATACATACTTACATAGGTCTTTATACATATGTATGTGTACATGTTTTTTCTGT
Organism: Bactrocera tryoni; assembly: GCF_016617805.1. Lineage (NCBI taxonomy): Eukaryota > Metazoa > Arthropoda > Insecta > Diptera > Tephritidae > Bactrocera > Bactrocera tryoni. The sequence continues at coordinate 33,929,035 of NC_052503.1, read as the reverse complement.
CACTTTACTTGTTTTGGGGGCAGTCGTGTGACCACATTTCGGTCGTTCGAACTTTGTGTGGGGCCACATGTCCAAAGTCTAGTCCAATGGTAATTAATTTAAAATTCCCAACAACACTCAGCATAATTACGTAATAAAGGGTCTAAAGACCTATCAGTTCTACACGGTATTGCTGTGTGTTGACAACAATAAAAACGGCAATCACAACATGTATTGTATTATATTTATTTTATTGAAAAGGTGATTGCGGTCTAATAGAGCCAATGTGGTCATTTCTGTTCAAATGCAATTAATTTGTTAATTTTATTTCCGTGAAATATGCTAAATTCTTTTGTTGTGTTCGCAAGCGCCTTTTGGTGGATTTTGAGGGCTTTGGAATTCGTACAAGATATACGAAAATATATAATAAATGTATTAATTGTCAAGTTTAGTCTTACTGGAATAACTAGCTCGCATATATGCAGGCAGAGAGACCGACAGATGGACATAGCTAAATAGACTCAGCTCATCACGCTGATTATTTTTACAATATATGCACTACTGCAGGCAAAAAATAGTATAGTAAGACATTTTAATTCAAATTCCGGCGAAAACTCATTAGTCGATATATTTTGTTTTTTCGATGATAATTGTTTGTCGCGAGCAAATGTTTTTGATTTGTACAAATTAATCAAAGAGAGTCGAGAACACGTTGACGACGAACCAGAACTACCATCAACATCAACTGATGATCAACACGTATATCGTATATTAATTACTGTTGTTAAATAAAAAAAAAGCTACTTGAGAATCGACGATTAACAGTCAGACATCTTACTGGCATCGTTAGAATATCGGAGGGATCAGTGAAACCGATTTTGAAAGATAATTTGAGCCTAAGAAAAGTGAAAGTACGGTTGGCTTCAAAATCACTAAAATTTAATGTCTGTGAAACAATGCTTTCCGACTACAAGGATGTCATAAAATGTATTGTTACTGGCGATAAATCTTGGATCTATGCTTACGACCCGGGAAGAGACGATAAATCGCCCGAAGCCGAAAAAGCACGTCAAAGCAGGTCAAAAATCAAGGTTATGTTGACAGTTTTCTTCCAAACTGTCAACAAGAAATACCATTTGAGTGTTATACGTCGTTTGCGTGAGGCTATTAGTACTTTAAGTACCGGAAGTATGAGTCGACATCTCTTGGCTCTTGCACAACATTAGTGGTTGAAAATTAGACTCCTTCGTTTAAGAAAATACTCTTTATCATACGTATACATTGATTGAAAAACCTTTAGACTTAATCATCATCTACATTAATGCAATGGTTCTCCAACATTTACATAACGATGTGAAATTCCGAGCTCTTCAAGATTGGTTATATTTGACTTTCAAACTTTAGTAAAATCATTTTCTACCAGCGAACACGTTTGTCTTTTGGATTGATGGTAAAAAAAGAGCTGTTGCCATCAAAGCATTTTAAGTTGTGAACGATTTGACTCATGCATTCCTTTGATATGAAAATGATATTAACTAAGTCAGTAGACAGGTAAATTAGAGAGGCTGTCTGATGATGCACCTCAGCGTTCATGAAGCCTTTTGTGAAATTATAGCGACTAAAATCCCTCACACTATCGTCTTCTTTCTGAATCACCCCATGCTTCTAATGAAATGGATCAGTACAAACGGTTCCAACTGTGCAACCTCCGAATCATCGTCTAGAAACACACGATCGTGAGCGCCGACCCATCATTTTCTTACACAAAGCTTTGCATTCACTTGGAAATTTTTTATAGTCTCCTCTTTTTCTACTTCATGACAGCTTCTACAGTAATAATTAAATGGTACTGGAAGTATGTCTGCCACTTAGACAGTGACCTGTTAGCAGTCCTACTAGGGTTTGTGTGTCATTAATTTTGATTGTTATGTATACTTGTATTCCACCACCGACGAGACTAAGCTATATTTGCATACAAGTATAACATGTTTATCGATTGAATATCTACAATTATAAATTCCCGCTTTTTAGGAGTCTATTATAGGGTGATGCCTGGTTTGGCTAGTTTATCTGCTTCACAGTTACCAGGAACTTCACTATGTCCTGGCATTAAATGCAGGATTATCGTGTTAGATCCACTAAAAGATCAAGCTAGGCTTTCACTATCTTTAATGAAGCTTCAAGAAATTTCAATGATTTCACAGCCGCATAAATCAGATTTATTAGATTATCCATGGTATTGAGTAGAAAGGGTAACGTGCTAAATGTTTTGTACATATATTTCCTCAATTTAAGAAGAGACTTCACTGCCAGTATCCTACAGAACAAATATGATGACAGTAAATTTAAAATTACGTAACTTTTTCTCATCAGGCAGCCATGTTTTATCAGTGGATTTTACTAAATTTTCCTAGTGAAATATTTCAAGGCTAAAGTCATTTTAAAACCATTAAACTAAGAATGTTTAATACCAAACTTTGACATGATTCAAGTTATGTTTACCAGTGGAATCCTCCGGCTAGGGTTATCATTTTTGCCATTAAACTATAGTATATCCAATATTATACTTTATGTTCAGCCGGATGTTCGAAAATTCTAGTTTTATTGGGTCTCAAAATTTCACTTAATTTTATCAATTTTAGGCACAAAGATACACTGAGCAAAACACGTTCTCTCAATTGTATTAAGATGACTAACATCCTCTTCTTCTTTACTGGTATAGACACCGCTTGCGCAGTTATAACTAACATATTGATCGATATATTCGGTATATGAGGACCCAGAGAAGTATTGACCCGAGTCAACGTATTTTTGACAAACAGACAAATTATTATCAGGAAAAAAATTTCTCTGAATTCTCAACAAAATACCGATATTTTCGATCAAAAGTCAGCTATAGGTACTGGGGTTCTCACATTCGGTACCTAGGCGCTTTAACAGCTTTAGTTCGATATCGGCAATTTTTGGTGGCACACTTCTCGTTATATCAATTTGTATACTGGGAAGTGCAATAATCAATTTTTAAAACTTTGTCATTTGGAAAGTAGACGTGGTTGTAGATTTTCACACTGTGACATAGAAATAGTGCAACTTAGTGAATTTGATTGAAATCGGTCGAGCAGTTCCCAAAATAATTGAATTCACCTAAAAGAGGGCGGTGCCACGCCCATTGCCCAATTTTGATCCAGGCCCTTTAATGTCTGAAGTTTTTCATTATCGCGTTTTTAGTAGTTATAAATCGATTACATTTATCTTCAGACTGTCACCAGAGGATCTCACAGAATTTATTTTCATCGAACTTGGTTATTTTGACTCGAGCAATGTGTGAGATACATACATTAAGCCTATTAGAGGATGGGGAACCCCACTTTTTCTAAATTTTTAGCCTACAGATATCCATGCTGTTACGATCCTTTACTACGGATATTCCTCTGATGGCGTTTTGTGGGCGTGTCAGTGGTCCGGTTACACCCATTTACTTACTTACCTTACTCATCAAGATAACTTAATTTTTACTTAAGTTACAGCTTGCCCAAACGGTCGGTTACCCGGATTTTAACTCATCTCAACATACTGATCATTTATACATACCTAACCCTATATTTATCTGGATTAGTTTTAGCTCTGGGCTTATGTGGATCCCTCTCATGACTATTATACCTTTCAAAAGTGATTTCGGAATTTCAAACTACTGGCAACCAATCTGTATTCTATTCGATAATTGAATTTTTCCATACATAGAATACGTTCAGACTTTGGATTGCCACGATTTGAGCCCACGCCCATAGAGTGAATCATTTGATGATTAATAGCTATTTCTAATGCAAAATTTATAAATCCCCTTTATGTGTAATATATCCATAGGCACGAATGTGCATATACATACATGTCAACTGACCTATAAAATGTGAGTTATTTATTCGTCGGCAAATTTATTTTTGATGTTGCTGACTGATTTGCGTAAGTATACATGCCTACATATCCATAAAAATACAAAAATACATACATAGCGGGTCTAGACTCTAGACAATCATTAGTGCGCGCATACATATTTCATATTTACGATTAATTCCAAGTAATTTGAATTTTAAATAACGACTTTTCACCAAAATGGTGTGAACAAGGCGGCGACGACATATGTCGTGGCTATGATTAAACAAACTACATTTATTTTTGTACAAAATATATCTAATATGCATTTACATGTACCGTATGAACATGTATATTATGTCACGTAAGCACCTAGGTTGTTGTTGTAAGCGCAAGTAAAACGCTTACGCTAAGCACAGAGCTACCGCACAGACTTCCTGTCTGCCCGTGAACACGTCGGCACGTCCCACTTTTGGATAACTCACCAAAAATTACAATGAAATGAAAAAAAGAACAACAAAAAACAACAACTTTCAACGAAAACTTACTGTTAAATGCATATTTAACTCGTCCAAATGGAAAACAAATGTGCCAAAAAATATATAAAGAAATAAAAATACTGGAAAAAACATGTGCAATGACAATAGAAATAGAAATGTGTGTGCAGGCGGGTGTAAGCAGAGAGATTGCATGAAGAAAAAATGTAATTAAAAATTTTTGGTATTCAGAACGTGAACTCACGAAAAATGTGGCAAAAGACGGCGGTACCATAATTGGAAATTGTATATCACTTCGGAGCGTACGCTAGCCGTGCAACACAGTCTCGAACGCGGCGGAAGGGTAAAGAAGGTTGGTAGGGTGCCGGGAGAGACCGGCCTGCGCCACTGTTTGTAATTTCTACTCGCAGCCGATCTAACAATACACATTTCCTCACTTAATTTTCGATTTTGGTATATTTCTTTGCTCGTTAATTTTTGGCCGTTGCTGGTTGGCCGTTCTCGTCAGCAAACCCTTTCATGCCATGAGCGATATTAATCTTCAAATTTCAAATAAATATGAGTACCTATAAATAAAGTTCCAAATTGTTGCTTGCGTACCTATTAAATGCACACAAACGTACACACGCGCTGGCTCTTGCAACTCCGCACACGTACGAATGGCTGCGCTTACGTTCATAAGTTAGCACATGTAACTGTCGCTAGCTGAGCATAGAGCGGTTTGCGGCGTGAACGCGACAAGTGCGTATGCAGCGGCAACGGCTGTGGCCCTTTTTGGCAGCGGTAGCTCGACCTTTCATCAAGCGCTCGGACCTCCAACGGCGTGGGCGACCCATGAGTGTGCGCATGCGCAAAGCATACACGCATGTACTCGCCACTGGATGACGAATGACGCGCGGTGAGCGTCTTTTTGTGCGGTAGTTGTGTTCCGACTGCTAAATGTTTTGGCGCGATGCGGCTTTTCCGTTTGATCGCCGTATCATATCCAAAAGATAAGCCAAGTTGGGGATTTGACGTTACCGTGTGTATGGGCGGGCCCTTTTTTGGGGAAAGCTGCTGACATGCGCGTGTGCGTGTACATTCTTCGCTGCTGATGTGTTGATGATGTGACTGACATTAAAACATAATTAATAAATGTTTAGCACCGCATATTGATCGGTTTTATGTCCACTGTGTAGGAGTTACTTAGTGGGACAAGGCTCGTAAAAGGGTTAAGTATGATCATATGTATGTGAGTGCATTACAAAGAGAACGGTTGGCTTTGATCATGCCATTAATCCAATTACCGCACACATTGTTAGATTTATTTGAATAATCGTGAAAATACATATATATTTTCATCTTGATTGTGAGTGTTCATATATAATTTTGCTGTTTGATTCTAACTATTATTTATAGGGTTCCTATGAGGAGTTTAAATATGAACTTTCTCGGGGTTATAACGAGTAAACAAAAAATAATTTTGCTACTAATTAATTTTATATTCATATTGTAATATGTCATTTATTTTATCAGCTGGATACCCTAGAGAATATTATCCACGGTAACCTTTCACATCGAACATCCCCAAGTGAATTGAGGCTGATCGACTTCGTCGGGGCCCGAAATAAGGCTATCTGTAGCACTAAATTCTAGCATAGAATTCATTATCAAGCTACCTAGCTGTCTCCGGGTCGAAAAGTCACCAACCATATAGATCGTGTTGTGATAGACGGAAAGCTAGTCTCCTGTGTTTTAAATGTGCGTAAGCTCCGATGTGCAGCGCACAGCGAACGTCAAGAAACAGAAGGAACGTTCGACGTCGAGAAGCTGCACTCCGAGATCACTCATCAGCAATTTCATATAAGGGAACTGTGAGACGGTATTTCAACCTCCTTTCGTACAGCTGCAACGGCCAATACCGAAGCCGATGGAACGATGAATTGTACGAGATATACGATGACATTGACCTTGCTCAGCGAATTAAGAGTCAGCGGCAACGTTGGCTAGGTCATGTCGCCCTAATGGATGACAGCTCTAAAAGCTATATCGTGAATGCATCAAAACTTTCCAGCCAAGCTCTCCCAGTTTTTGCCAAGTTATCCAAGATGTGTGTGGTGTAGCGTTGTACTGATGGAAGACGAAGCCCGCGATTGCTTGCTTCAATTGTTGGCGGTAAAATGTGGAATCAATTGTTCGACCAGGCTGGAGCAGCTCATAATAGATGATTCCTTTCCAATCTCACCAAACATTTAGCATAATGTTTCGAGGCGTCAATCCCGGATTTGCGACCATTTGTTAAGCTTCGTCACGCTTGGACCATGATCTTTTTGGCGCATTATTGTCGTATTTGATCCACTTTTCATCTCCTGTTACCATTCGCTTCAGAAATGGTTCGATTTCATTCCATTTCAGTAAAGAATCGCAGATATTAGTTCGGTCCATTAAATTTTTTAAAGACAATTCATGCGGTTCCCTAACATCGAGCTTTTTTTTGTTGCCAGTCTTTTTAAATGGTTGGAAACCGTTTGATGATGAATGTTAAGTTCCTTAGCGATATTATGACTACTTATGTGATGGTCGTGGTTAATCTTTTCCATAATTTTATCGGCTTTTTCAACTATAGGTCGACCAAAGCGAGGTGCATCTTTCAAATCGAATTTTCCAGAACGGAAGCGAGCGAACCATTGTTGTGCTACACGAATTGATACAGCATCGTCTCCATAAACTTCACAAATTTCATTGTGTGGCATTCTTCCCTCTTTTATAAAAAAATTTCAAGATCTAGCGATTTTCTTCATTATTTCCACTCATTTTTGAATAGCTGAAACTTTTTTTCAACTTCTCCGAATTTACTTAACTTGATTAAATGAAGCTTAAAATCTCACCTTTCTCTCTGGGTCTCTAATTAAATTATTGAAAGCTATCCCAGTTTGTGGGTTAAATCTAGTTTTCGCTTAACCTAAATGATTTAAGGTCGAGTTTTGAGGACATGATTTCTCTTTTCTTCAAATCTTGGGACATAAGCCTCTAAAAGTCAAGAATCTCTGCAAAAGTACCAACTTCTCTCTTATGCTTACACAAAATTGTAAACGATACAATGATGAATATTACAGAACAACTAAAACGAAAGAAGATTGAAACTTTGTAAAAAAAACACGCAAACAGCTATATTCTACATCCGAATTGAAAGCGGATTTGTCCTGCAACGTGTTTGAGTTGCCTGAAAGCGTCATCATTAAAAAGACAATAATCTCGGAGCTTCACATTTGAGGTGAACCGAAATGAAGAGCGGTTGGCTTAAGGCGCTCAAGGCATTTGCTGGCGAAGAAATTGCGAAATTGGCTGGTTATCAATGTTATTGCTTTTGTTGTTTTTTTTTGACTTGTCTAAGTGTTCTTGCTTAGCTCTGAAAATGCGCCAGCATTTGATTGTCTCGCTTCAGCGGTGAAGTCGACAATTTCCGTTTGTCAAGCCACCAACAAATAACAACAACAGCAGTAAGCAAAGTGAAGGCGGCAGCAAAAAAAAGAAAAAGCGCAGACAATCAACCGATTGACTGCATAGCTGCTGTGGAGCTTATCGGCAACTGCGTGACTACTGGTTTCATTCATGAAAACCTTACAAGCAGCCAGGCAAACTTGACACCGGCGATGAAAGAGCGCCTAAAAAACCGAGACGCCAAGGAATGTAAAGGGCCAGAGTATTAAGTATAGAATGAATGAAACGAATTTGCTGCTTGGCCAACGGATTCTGAATGACTTTTCGTACAAGACGAGCAATCAATACGACGATTGTTTCGCATTGTCTATACGTAGGTGTGCTGTATGTATGTGCAGTCCGCAGGGACTTGAAAAGTGTCACCATTCTATCGTACGGAAAATGTATTGACAGCCAAAGCGCGCCTGGCTGGTGCAGCAGCGCGAAGGTATGGACGCAACGACTAGGATTTTGAAGATTTCTGCTGATAAAAACACCAGCACAACGACGAGGGATTAGGGACTCAACGTAGGGTTTTGTGCGGTCCAGATTGGCAACCGGTTCGCGTGTAGCTTCTTGGAATCGCTGGCCGCAGATCAATATGCACATCAGTCGTGTGTGGTTTCAGCACAACAAATGTTCATCACTCGATTTTATTTCAGCTTGTTTTTCTTAATATGTATTACCTTTGTTTCAGGCAATGTCCTAAACTTGACTGAATAATAGAGCAAATTAATTCACACCTCAAACTCGCATTGTTACAGTTTTTGCTGGCAAGGAAGTGGAGTTGAAAGAGTTGAAAGCGATTTCTGGCATTGGATAAAGTATGCAAATTGTTCGCAGGAAAAGAAACGACGAGAAGTTTTATTCATTGGACTTCGGTATACATTTGTATTAAACTCAATTTTTTCGTACAGTTGCTTTGAGATTTCTATATATCATAGAAAAATATGTGTAATTTAGTTCTTCGACGCCTAGAGAAATTTAACCTGTATGACTTTAAAAAAACTAGTACCGTTCATAAGACATGATTTCAGAAGGAACTACTAGGACTTGAGTTTCATCGGTCAGTTTGTAAGGCAGCTATATGTTTCAATCGTCCGATAATGATAGTTACGACAAAAGAAGTCGATAGCTCGAAATCTGAGGGGCTAGTTCGCGTCCCCGTCTTGTTTTTGTAATGGATACTTAATCACCCGTTTGGATGGCAAGGATTAGTTAAGAGTTCGTCGACTTCATCCAACGTAAGGCCCAAGGAACGTGCTGTTTGGACTGGTCGGACCAAAGGGAGACGAGTGTCAAACAAGTAGGGTTAGCTGGGCATGCAAAGAGGTGGCCAGTGTCATGAGGGGACTCATTGCATGCTGGACATATATGTGATATGTCGGGGTCTTTTCTGGATAACTACAGCACCCAGAACGAAGCTGCGCAAAGGTCACACTCGTTTCTTGCGGCAACTCAAGCTCTTCGTCTGCAATGGGTGGTGGTTTGACTCCTAGTACGCCATTCACTGAAAGGGACTCGGTGAAGGTGTTGATGGTTCCACTCTGAATGGCGGTCAGTGCTTGTCGGAAGTTAGTTGCGTCCGAAGTCTTGTCGGTGTATTGTTTTATGTTGTCGACGTAGATGAGAAAGGACTTCTTGGACTTGGACTTCCTTAGAGAGAAGTTCATTAGGTTCCTTAACTGGGAGCTTACGAGCCTCACTATGCATATATACATAAAGAGCCTTCCTGTTGTAGTTTGGAATGTTCTGACAAGTTTGGAACTTCCTCGTCTGCGTTTCACTGCATCCAGGCGACCATGATGGTGCGGCGTAGTTAAGAACCTTGTAATTTACCAACAACGTTCTTTGTCCTTTCCCCATGTGCTGCCGGCTAGCGACTTGAGGATTTTGTTGTGGCTCTGTACTTTGGGGATAATTGCGGTCGTATGAGGAGTGAAGGATCATAGACTGTCAAAGGTCACACCTAAAATTTTTCAATTACTGACCGTCGGACAGCAATATAAAGGTCAAGTCTGTACTTCTTCGTCCAGTTTGTGAATATGGTCGCTGTGGAATTAGTGGGGGAGCGAAAAAGGTCAGAGAGATAGTCGTTTATTTTTGAGCACATGCCATAGATTCTCGTCTCAGTCGTGCTATATGATGCAGAGGCATGGCGTTACGAGTTTTCGAGAGAAAGGCTCTGAGAAAAATGTATGGTTCTTTGTGCATTGGCAACGGCGAATACCGCAATTGATGAAACTATAAGCTGTACGATATATGCGACGAGATTGACATAGTTCAACGAATTAAGAAACAGCGGCTATAATGGTTTAGTCACCTCGTCCGGATGGATGAAAGTACCCAAGCTCTAAGAGTATTCGTATTCGGAAGCAAGAGAAGGGGAAGACCTCCACTCCGTTGGAAAGACCAAGGAAACAAGGAACTGGAAATACTTGGAATATATAATTGTTCCAAATCCAAATCCAACAAGTAAGGAAGGGCTAAGATCGGGTGTCACCGAACATTTTATACTCTCGCATGGTAAAGTGATAATCGAGATTTCATTATCCGTCAACTCATATTTTTCAAATGCCGTATTTGTGTAAAGTTTTATTCCGCTATCATCATTGGTTCCTAATGTACTTAAATATTGGTATTATACAGAGAAGGCATCAGATGGAATTCGAAATAGCGTTATATTGGAAGAAGGCGTGGTTGTCAACCGATTTCACCCATATTTCGAACATGTCATCAAGGTGTTAAGAAAATATTACCCACCCAATTTCATTGAAATTGGTCAGTAGTTCCTGAGATATGGTTTTTGGTCCATAAGTGGGCGACGCCACGCCCATTTTCAATTTTTGAAAAAAGCCTGGATGCAGCTTCCTTCTGCCATTTCTTAAGTAAAATTTAGTGTTTCTGACGTTTTTTGTTAGTCAGTTAACGCACTTTTAGTGATTCTCAACATAACCTTTGTATGGGAGGTGGGCGTGGTTATAATCCGATTTCTTCCATTTTTGTACTGTATATGGAAATGCCTGAGGGAAACGACTCTATAGTGTTTGGTTGACATAGCTATAGTAGTTTCCGAGATATGTACAAAAAACTTAGTAGGGGGCGGGGCCACGCCCATTTTTCAAAAAAGTTACGTCCAAACATGCCCCTCCCTAATGCGATCCTTTGTGCCAAATTTCACTTTAATATCTTTATTTATGGCTTAGTTATGACACTTTATATGTTTTCGGTTTTCGGCATTCTCATGGAGCCAAGAAATACGTGTACCAAGTTTCATCATGATATCTCAATTTTTACTCAAGTTACAGCTTGCACGGACGGACAGACGGACGGATAGACGAACGGACGGTCAGACGAACGGACGGACAGACAGACATCCGGATTTCAACTCTACTCGTCACCCTGATCACTTTGGTATATATAACCCTATATCTGACTCTTTTAGTTTTAGGACTTACAAACAACCGTTATGTGAACAAAACTATAATACTCTCCTTAGCAACTTTGTTGCGAGAGTATAAAAATTAATATACCCTGTTCATGGTATAAATATCGAACCTAATAATGTACAAACCAAGCACGACACTCCCTCTCCATGAATGAAAAATGCACTGATGAATGCAACTGCCCGATTAAATGAATGAAACAAAATACCAAACAGTAAAGCACAATAATAAGCTCGGAAGAAGCAGAAACAGAAATCACCTCCATAGCAACTGGTTTTATTTGTATGCAATTCTCTTAATGCAATCTTTATACCGCGCAACCTTTGGTAACTCTCAAAAGCGCCCAAAATTGCAATAAGAAGGCAGCCAAAGGCATAAAGTAGTGGTCGTCAGGCTACCAAAACGGTTCCATATAGACGCCACTCGTCTTGCCATAAAAAATAGGAAGAAATAAAACAAGAAGATATACAGAGGTGAAATAAAATCTGATTTGGGACATCCGGTCGGGATTGTCATTGGCACCTCGTCGCACCATGTCAGCGGGGCAATCAGTGAGGAGGTGAAAAGTCGGCAGGGCCGCAACACCGGCGGTGACACTCTTGACGCGCGCGTTGAATGCGAGAAACGTTTCCTGTGTTGTTGCTGCTGTGACCAGTTAACGCGGCAATGATTGTTGCATGTGAATGTCTGCGCTAGTACCACCAGATCAATCGCATTCGATTGCCACTCGCTCGCTATAAAAAGCGCAGTAGGTAAGGGTGTTAACGATTTCTTGCTTTGCTGCGCTGCGATTTTGCTGCTTTATTTCGAGGTTTTTGCCACAACTGTATTGTTTTTAGTGTCGCTGTGTCGGCTGGTGATGTAGTCATTTTGTTCGTTTTTGTTTGTTCTACCGTAAGTGGTGACACAAAATTTGCGACAAGTTATTTCAATTTTAAATTCCGAGTTCCTACATTGTTGTTGTTCAGCGTTATTTATTGCGCCTTTGTTTTGCACGATTTTGGTGTGGCAAAGTGTTGCCGAGTAGTTTTAAAATATAATAAATATACATATATGAACACGTGTGTATTACTTATATATTTACACAGTGTTGTTGTTGTTGAGATCATTGTTTAAAGATTTTACCCTATATAGGAATCATATACCTAATTTGGATCTAGTCTCTAACTAAATATGTAACCATTGAGTCGGAGACACCGAACAAAAGTCGTTCCAACTGCTCAAATTGATAAATATTTTCTGAAATTCATGTTTAGTACTGCCTAGGTTGTTTTTGAGTGTCCTTCAGGTTCCACTGCATTAAAGCCTCACTCAATGAAGAGTAGACGTTTCTATCATCAAAATGTGATTTTTGGCGAAGTAAAAATAATCGATCATCATTATAGCTCATAAAAGGAAGTTAAAATCAACCAATAATATAATTATGTAAAGCCAATGAAATCAAACATAGAATCAAAGATTTGAGAAAACGGATTCAGGATGTAAAGTAGTCAACTCTTCGAATATTTATTACAATTGGTTGTTTGCTAATGCGTAAGTGACCAATCTATATCGCCTTACATTGTCTTTATTCAACCATATCATACCATACAAGTCTCCGGTTATATTAAGATATGGGTTTGCCTTTTTGTTTTAAAAATGATTTCGGGCAAGTGGAAGTCCAATTTAAGACCACTTTTTGTAGCAATTGCAGCCGTATATCAGGAACGATGCGCCGAATATCCTCTTCCACGTCTTCAATCCTCTCGAGCTTATCTACGTAGACAACCATTTTCATACATGAATCCCACGATCTTGCTGGTGACGCCATAGTCCCAAGTTGCGAGATAGTGCACTCATCAAAAGTTTCCTTCAGGGATCGTCTCAGTGTGATCCTACGAAAAATCACTGATTTTCGCGAGTTTTTTTAATATTGAACTAACTAATCGGTCCGGTTTTCTTTTTAAGAAATAAATACATTCATGGCGAATAAAAAATTATTTTTTTTTAATTTTATTTATTGGGTGTAGTGCGATGTTCACGATTACGGCCGCAATTTTGATATAAAACAAAAATTTTTGTTTTTTCTTTTAAAATTTGAGAAAATGTTGGCGGTTTGAACAACAAGTATCGCTTTTGGCCAAACCGTTTTGAAAGACACCATTCTGAGAAAAACGCCCACTCTGTTGCATGTAGCGCCGTTCTTTTATAACCAATGGACTTCTACATCAACATCCTCCAATTATTCTTCTTCTTTACTGGCGTAGACACCGTTAACGCGTTCTTCTTTCTTATTGTAATGTGGCACCAATTGGAGATTCCAAGCGAAGCCATTCGAGAGGGGGTCTTCCTCTTCCTCTGCTTCCCCCGGCGGGTATTGCGTCGAATACTATCAGCGCTGAAGTATCTTCGTCCATACGTACGACATGACCTAGCCAAACTAGGCTAAACGATGCCAATGTCGTCGTATATGTTGTACAGATCATCAGATGTTGTCATCATCCATACCTCTGCACCATATAGCAGGACAGTGATAACGAATAACTTTTAGAATTTGGTCTTTTTTCATCATGAGAGGTCTTTACTTCTTAATTGCCTACTCAGTCCGAAGAAGCACCGATTGGCAAGAGTTATTCTGCGTCGGACACACCTGTTCAGGCAAAGAAAATGTCATTACTCGTGGCTTTAAAGCGTTTCGCCTTGAATGAACGGCTTCATTTTTGACGAAGTATGGATTCGTTCAGTTCACTAACTGATTCACTTCATCAAAAGTGAGCTTCGTCGCTGAACAAAGTTTTCTTGTGAAAATCGGTATCGGTGGCCATCTCGTTTTGGGCCCATACACCGAACGTGCGACGCGTTTGGTGGCTGGTCGGCTTTATTTCTTGCACAAATTAGTTTATGAGAGCCAGCAGACCAAGATCTTCCATGAAGTGGTTGGGCACAGCTCCAATTATTGTAGTTGATAGCGGAAGGACTCATTCGGGTCTTCTTGGTTACTTACTCTACAGCAGCATAAACGTCTTTGAGACGAACTGTACGGCGTCTCTGAGAATGCGTATAATCCACTAGAGTAAACGTTATGCAAAGCTGATCCATGGTTGGTCGAGTTATCGAATCTGCTGGGCGATTATTTTTCTGAATCGAACAAACATTTTTGTAAAAAATTTAGGCGATTTTCAAAGGTTTTACCAGAGTAAGTTTGTTATTGTAAAATGGCAAGCCAAACTGAGTATCAATCATGTAACAGCTGCTAAAAACACTAACTCAGAAAGAAACATCATCTCAGTTCACACGTTTAAAATAAACACCCGTTATAATCCGCCTTATGGTTCAAATTTAATAATTTGCATGGAAGTAGAGTTAAATTTTAGGATTTAAAATTTAGAATTTAAAGATTAATGTGATAAATTGAAAAATGTTACGACATGATGTCTGAGGTTACCAGATTTTTTCAATTTATGTTTGCTTCATTTAATAATCGGTCGGCCAAGATGTTTTAAATGTCCTATTTATACATAAATTGTCATGGCATAGTCATAAAACCACTTCCACCACTTGAGTGCTCCAACAACTTTCACTCAAGTCTCCAATAAATCCTCGGCTCAAACTCTTTCCGCCGCAACCAAACAGATACCACAGAGTCTGCTAGCGCGCGTGTGTCCCAATACTTGCTTGTACTTCTTAGTGTTTCACATTTTTATAGTTTTACTGCTTTATTACTATAAAATACTCGCATTTCAATTTGATGTTGCATGCAATCATCACTGACGCAACAGCAACAGCACCGCAATCGGGCAATAGACCTTAGCGCTTTGATGGCATGGGGAATGCATTTAATTCTCCAAAGGCGCCACTATAAGCTATAGCGCCAACAACAACGTGTGTGGTCGGCAATAAAGTTCGCGTGGCCGATATTTTACCACACACGTACCATATAAAGGGAATTTGTAGTCCATTAAATGGCAAATACATTTATGACTGTTTCGGGGTGCAATTACACCCTAAAATTCAAATTATAACAACAAACCAGCCAAACACTTTGTTGTAGTCCATATGCGATGCCGACGAGTTCGTCTCCGCGAAGCATTTGCATTTCCCAATATAGAGTGCTCGTATAACAACAATGCTGTATATCCGAAACGAGCCCACTATCCTATGCTCCTCGACGTTCGGCTCAAACGTTTTGCTAGTGGCCACATTTGACCGCCAGACCGCCAGCAAAACATAATAAAATACCAACTTAAGAATTTATATATTTACAATCTTGCACGGCAGCTTTTATTTGCGCTTACCTTTGTTATTCGGTGCTTTGTCCCTTTGGCTTTCGGCAAAGCTTTTAGCCCGGACCAACAATGGCATGTCCGGCAGTTCACTTGTCGGCTGAAAAGTTGAAAAGTTTTTAGAGAAGTCATTAAAGCCTTGTAGTGGTAAAATTAATTACTTGTAGTTGCGAACAATGTTACAGCACCGCTAGTCCACCAAACCCGAACTCAACCAGCTCACCTGCGTGCCGACTGCTGACACAATGGTGCCTGGTAGCTGATGGCTATAAAATGGTGAGTGAATATAGGTGCTCTATGTAGACCGCTAGGTGAGTAGACACCGCAACAGTACAGATCGTCCTTGGCCACCTTTTGCCACAACTTTTAATTGACGTTTTGTGTTCAGTTCTAGCTGTTTTCTGAATTTGTGCACGGATTCCTATCTAAGTATCGCGTGCTTGCGCCGTTCATACAAATATTTGTTGATAATATGCTTATCTTGGTTTGCATTTCAGAATGTTCTAATGTGGACATATATTTCCGGTGGCGCATTGTTTCGCTTTGAAAACTTTTTTGGTTACATTTTTGACGAAATTTCTGCTGAAAATGTCTCTGACTTTGCTAATTTGGGACTTTCATAGTAAAAGTTTCAATTCGCCTACATTTTAAGGTCTTTATGTGAATTGGTGAAATCGGGTAATGGTTACAGTTGGACAATGGTTTTGGTACATAACCACTTTCATCAGAATCTTTCAATTTATAATCGATAAACAAAGCACTAAGCAAGATATCGGAAAAATCTTTGTATAATTAGTAAGACACTTTTCACCTAAACAAGACCGAAAGTGGACTATAAGCTTCCAATTCGTATCAATGCCTTAAAGAATATTTATCTAGCTCTCAACACAAAAAATAGCTGGGTATATGGATGAGAAGCGACTTAACGCAACCTTAAACCTTGGGAACCGAATTTCCATCTGCGAAGCTATGCTGATTCACAAAAATAAAATCGATCCATTTCCGAAGCAGTGATGAAAAGTTGGTCACTTTCAATAACGTCGAGCTGAAAACGGGGACCCAAACGGGGTGTATCAGCGCAAACAATGACCAGGCCTTGACGGCCAGGAAGGATTTGGTATGCGCTTGATGGAATCGGGAGGGTATCGTCTACTACATGCAACTTCCATATGGCCAAACTCATAACATAAAACCGTAATTTTTTCGGGATGCAATGGCGACTCATGGAGAACGTGTGGATTGCTTGCCTGACCAATAATGCATATTTTGCTTCTTGACGATGCCATTCACCCAGAAATGAGCCACATAGCTGAAGATGATTTTTCAATAAAAATCCGTATCATTTTTGTGTTGTTGCCCAGCCCAATTCACGAACATACATTTCTGGTGATCAAGCGGCTTCAGTTCTTGTGTCAGTTTGATCTTTTAAGGATATGGGCCGAGATCTTTTCCCACGCTGGGGAATGACGTGTGAGAGACTGATTTTTGTCTTCCTCAAGTGATGCGCTAGCGGCAGCAATATTCTCGACGTTACGGGCACTTCTTCGTCTTACTGGAAACATTTTGTACTGTGCCTGTGGATTCAAATTTTCCCACTAGACGCTCAATTGTTGATCTGACAGGATGATTATGACGACCATAAATTCGACGCAGCGCTCTTAAAATTGAGGTCACTGACTCCGAATTTCGGTAAAAAATTTTAATATTTTCAACTCGTTGTTGGATTGTATATCTTTCCATCATGAAATGACAAACCTTACTGAAGAGAAATGTGAAAAGAGCGAGAGAAAAATATGGCGATCGTCCCTCTCGGTCTACTTTTGTAGTGTCCCTATTGAAAAAGACGTTATTATAAAGCCGGTGTTCGTTTTAGAAAACTGGTTGATGATTACTAGGTTCGTCAACTATAGAAAATTTAACTATAGTGGAACTAATCACGATGCTATGAGAGAGTCACTCTTGGTGCTGTTTTCTATTTTCAAGGAGTATAATCTACATTTTAGTTCGGGTGAACGAACTTTCTATTCGAAATTCAATAATATTGTAAAAGTACGCAAATATATTTAAATACGTATTTAATCCATATATTATAATTAAATCAGTGTCAATAACCTAAGGTGTGTACATTTTCGACAGCACTAGTCAGATATTCCAAAACAAAATTTGAAATGCATTAATTTTTCGGTTGTTTCAATGCGAATAGTCAACATTTCGGTTGTTTTCTTCATTTTACTAAAATGTCGTTGGCAACGCAACAGCTGCTGAACGAAAAATAATTAAAAGCACTTATGTAAACGAGTACTCAAAAATTACTGTAAACATGTGCAGATTTACATATTTGAAAGTATTCAAATATATATACATAAATAAGCAAGTACATAAACGTGCGATTACCCAAGAAGTTGTTCGACTTGTGTAAGCGCTGATTAGTTGACTTTTACGAAGAACGAAAATTCCGAAAATACAGAAAATTCGGTGTTAAAGGGGTTGAGGAATGGCATATGTATACATTCATACATACAAGTATGTAAGTATGCGTTCGCATGCAAATTAATTGAATTTAAAATAGCTGAGTATGTAAAAATACTTACACACACACAAACATATGAACAAGTGTGTGTGCAGCTACTTAACTAGGACTATTTGTAAGCAATCGCAGGCTTTGACATGATTTTTTGCTCACGCCGATTAAAATTACGCGTGCACGCCGCCTGTGACCGAGTCGCCCTTACTGTGTGTGTGAGTGTGCGCGTTGGTTAAAGCGTTGTGACGGGTTAATAAAGCTCATATACGCATTGCGTGGAGCAAGCAATTGGCGCCGGGCAAATAGGAACGTCACCGTGCCGGAGCATTGTTTTGCGCCACGAGCTGTGAACAGTGGAGCAGTCACAATGAGTTTAAAGGCAATTAAAACCACGCGTTGTCAAACTCATAAATACGTCATGTTCAATTAAAATTTAATTAAAACTTATGAACAAGTTAAATGTCGTTGCCATCACTGTTTGAGTGGCTGATTGGCTTCAAGTGCGCGCTTGAAGAAATGTCGCTGCCATATTATTCTGCGAAATCCGGTCAATTACACATAAATAAGTGAATAAATTAAATGTTTTGCATAACGTTAAATGCGGAAAAGTTTTATGATTTTAAAATTGCTAATTGATAACTAAGCACAATTGCTTGTCAATTGAAATGAATACACAAGCGTATATACAGTTGCCATTTTGAAGAGCTTGAAGCTTGCTAAGGACATGCGCCATTGACTCTAATATGCAATAATTATATAGTCAGTTGATCCCATTACTTTTTTTTGCTCTTGGCATGACTTTTATATTAGTTTCGTTAAGTTGTGATCATCGGAGTTTAGCTTTTGTCCGACCTTCAACACATCGGAAATGCTCAGCGGAAAGTTCATAGCGTCCAATGTTTCTCTATTTCTCTCTTTCTCTCTCTATTTTAAATTCTTGTACTCCAATTATAAGGTCTAATAAAAACAAAACCATTTTTTTTCTCGTGTTATATTTAGCGCCATCTCGTAACGGTATTTGACGTTCGAAAGATACACATTTTTACTAAAGGTAGGAAAATAAATTAGAAAATACGTCATATTTTTACCACTGTAACAGCGAATCACGCTCAAAGAAGGGTCATTATCGAAAATATCGATAAAAAAAAGTAAGGAAGGGCTAAGTTCGGGTGTCACAGAACATTTTATACTCTCGCATGATAAAGTGATAATAATTTACATGTTTTTTTTATTTTGCTGTAAAATTAATTAGATTAGATCAATTTGTGTACTAGAGTATTGAATTGTATTTTCATTTCCTAATGTATATATTATACAGAGAAGGCATCAGATGGAATTCAAAATAGCGTTATATTGGAAGTAGGCGTGGTTGTCAACCGAGGAAATATTATATACCGAATTTCATTCAAATTGGTTGAGTAGTTCCTGAGATATGGTTTTTGGTCCATAAGTGGGCGACGCCACACCCATTTTCAATTTTTGAAAAAAGCCTGGGTGCAGCTTCCTTCTGCCATTTCTTCCGTAAAATTTAGTGTTTCTGACGTTTTTGTTAGCCGGTTAACGCACTTTTAGTGATTTTCAACATAACCTTTGTATGGGAGGTGGGCGTGGTTATTATCCGATTTCTTCCATTTTTGAACTGCATATGGAAATGCCTGAAGGAAATGACTCTATAGAGTGTGGTTGACATAGCTACAGCAGTTTCCGGGGTATGTACAAAAAACATAGTAAGGGGTGGGGCCACGCCCACTTTTCCAAAAAAATTGCGTCCAAATATGTCCCTCCCTAATACGATACTTTGTGCCAAATTTCACTTTAATATCTTTATTTATGGCTTAGTTATGACACTTTATAAGTTTTCGGTTTCCGCCATTTTGTGGGCGTGGCAGTTGGCCGATTTTGCCCATCTTCGAACTTAACCTTCTTATGGAGCCAAGAAATACGTGTACCAAGTTTCATCATGATATCTCAATTTTTACTCAAGTTACAGCTTGCACGGACGGACGGACAGACAGACGGACGGACATACAGACATCTGGATTTCAACTCTACTCGTCACCCTGAACACTTTGGTATATATAACCTTATATCTGACTCTTTTAGTTTTAGGACTTACAAACAACCGTTATGTGAACAAAACTATAATACTCCCCTTAGCAACTTTGTTGCGAGAGTATAAAAAGGTAAAATCGGTGGGTCTGGCGGTCACTTATGACAACTTAAAGCAAAGCCGGTGGTTGATTGGTGACCAATTCAAGATTGACGGTTAGGAAGGTTTTGCTATGTTTTTGGTGCGATTGACAGGGGATCATCTACCATTAGCTATCCGCCAAGCTATCACCAAAATCTACATCAACGGTTGCACCATTTGAATGAAATAAGAGGGGATTATGTTCCTTCAGAGCTACAGCAACAGGCCACACACATCAATAGTGACTCGCCAGGATGTTCACGAGCTCTGTTCAGAACTGGCACTAAGTGATCACTACCTGTTACTAAAAGATAGACTTTATAATCATGGAAATTTAAAAATATTTAAATTGTACAAGGTGCGTTCCAAAGTAAACAAGAATTTTTGAATCTAGCACCCGCCGGTGGCACTTCATCGGTTGGAAGTGAGTTATTGCGTTTTAAGTGTCAGTATGTTTGTGTTATGGGTGCGAAAATGAGCCAACATTAAATTTTGTTTTAAAATTTGTAAAATTTTTATCGAAACGTTTCAATTGATGAAACAAGTTTATGACGATGTTTGCCTATTCCGTATCAGAGCTCACGAGTGGTTTGAATGTTTTCAAAGTGGTCGTGGGGACATAAATGACGATCAACATGTGGGCCAATCAAAATCCGTGATCACCGGAAATTCCATCGAAACTGTGCGTGAATTCATCAAAAATCAGCCCAAATCATCATTGAAATTCATGGAGACGGAATTAAACATCTGCAAAACATCGATTTATCGCATTTTGACCGAAAATTTTGGGCTTTTGAATAAAATAAATTGATTTTGCCGAAAAACCCACTTGTTCTGTTTTTTTAAAAGTCCTGTTTATTTTGGAAAGCACCTTATATATAATAATAATAAAATATTGGCGCAGTTCTGGTGTTTTAAGGACCAAAAGTGGATGCAATTTAAGGAAAAGAACTTACTAATTAATGTACCTAGTTTCATTACGAATTCTCAGACTCTCCCGGCAAGTGCCAAAAAGGACATTGCCAATACTAAAGAAAACAGCGAATGTTGGAATAATGGTTCGTAGCTTAGTTTGACCAATTTGACCGTTTTTTCTTCAATTCAGGCAAAGTAGAGCCTTGAGACCTTTTCGTTTTTCTCAAGGTAATGACAAGCTATAGATTACACTTCGGGAACTCCATATCAATGTCGATCAATTGGCCACCAAGAACGTGTGATCGTTAGACTTTTTTCTGTGGGGATATGTAAAGTCTAAAGTCCGTGCGGACAATTCCGCTTCGATCTAGTTCTTGCAGCAAATCGTCAAGCTTAATTTGCGTCTTCTATCGACTTTTTCGGTTGGAGGTGAAGCCATTCCTCATACAGCAGAACTAAATTTCGCAATAGAGAGCAGGCCATTATAGATAGATGCGCTTTAGTAATATTCATTAGATCCTCAGCGTAGTTATCATACATAAAAATTTCTTTTCAAGTGACGAGAACCAACTCAACGGAGAACTCTCCGCTCTGTGGGATATTTAAAGCAACGCATCTCTAGCTGGTAACATATGAATATTTAATTTCACCAATAGTTGCCAGCAGCAACAACTCCATCTTTGCAACCGAAACCATTTGTATAAAAATATATATAGAATATAGAAAACACACAATTTAGTGAAAGAAAAAAGGAAGAGAGCCATATGACATTTAAGTTCGGAGCAAGAGGGACACTCTGGCAGACTGTTCTTTTTGTTTGTTTGCTTGCTTGTTTGTCTGTTTGCACACATTTAACGGATTATTGAGTTTTCCCAAGGCGTATCGCCATTAAGCGCATAGACGACAACGACGTCCGAGGGTTCAAGTGACGATCGCAAAGCAATGATCGCAGCAGCGGTTGTAACAACTACAAAAATGCACACAAAATCAATGCTGCAATGTGACAGCTGTGCAGCAAAATGGAAAGGTGCTGGCGTGTGGCTGAAACGACGAAGAGGCTGGAAGTGCTGGAAGTAAACGCATAAGTATTTAAGCGATTTTCTGTGCGCGTCCTGTCATTTGTGGCTAAGTGGCAAATACTTGGCAGCGGTTGTGATTGCTGTTTACTGTTTCTTGGTGGCTGTTGACGGTGCAGCAAATGTTGTGCACACATTAATGCTGGAATGCCTGTGCAGATCCTGTCGCTGAGCAAATATATAAATATAAATATGTGTATGTATGTGAGTATATACATACATATTTGTGTGTGTAAGTAGAGGCACATCGTTACTTGCCAGATATGCAAATACTGCATCTAGCATGGAGTGGCTGCTGCTAGCTGTTGTTTTCTTGTATTTATTTTGCTGCTTTCGCTTGTTTAGCATTGTGTTTAAATAGTTTGTGTGTGCACAAATGGCAGCGGCGTCTTTTTTCAAGTTTCGGCAAATCGATGAATTTATTTGTAGACGCACCACAATAGATACGCACGCTTACCTCTTATATGTTGCACACTGTTACCGACGCATTTGTCTACACTTGTGTTAGCGCGCACGCCGTTGGCGGCTAAAAACAAAGGCATGCCTTAAATGCCTACCCACACACATTAGCCATTTTACAAGTTGGCCTTTGACCATAAACGCATGCACGCGACTAATTCACAGCCCGCAAAAGTCATGTTGACACTTATTGGTAATTGTTGTTCATAGTTCTGCCGCAGCTATGTACTTGCCACAGCGCAAGCCACCAAAGTAGCAGAAAAATGTTAGTACAACAACGGTAAATGCACCGCGGCCGACTATGCAAATTTCTTGCCATAGCAACAGTGTTGCAAGCGCATTGTTGCACGTTCTCAGCACAATTCACACACATTTGTTTCACAGCGCTGATATGCCACATGCGTTTCTAAGCCTTTTTGTGGCAGAACATACCTGTACTTTATCAAAGCGATTACACACAACAAGTTCAAGTGCAACATAACTGTGCAACTGTCGCGGTGGGGCTACGCTAACAGCTAACGGATCAAAAAAAAATTTAATTTTAATAGTAACAAAAGCGACAAACGCATATAAGTAGCTGGGGCAAGTAGCAACCACTTAAACAGTCATATTTTATACCCGATTGCACACGCGCGCCGGCAGCAGTGGCAACAAGGAGTGTACACTTAAATCAAGTCATTGCCAAGCAGCAGTTATCAACGCCACGCATGATGCCACACGCTGCGCATGCATAAATAACATATTACACCTTCACATTGCCAACTGCCACGTTGCCACTGCCATGATCATTGCCAGCGCAACCCAAAAAAAAACTAAGAAAGCATACGCAAGTACATTGTGCAATTGTGGCATGCAGCACCAAGAGCTACAGCTGCAGCGACTGTTGAAAGCCGTCTAGTTAAGTTGAGCTTATACACAAAAATTCTCAAGTGCTGTTCATTACGTAGGCTAATGTAAGCACAACAATGCGCCTGATAAGTCATTCAACATTCAACTTACAACCGTCAAACGACGACTGCTGCATGTTTCAGCAGCAGCCGCAGCAACAACAACAGCAAGAGCTGCAGGCGTAAGCACTTGCATGCGACACAAGTGCCTTGCAGCCACCTTCAAGTATGAAGAAGCTGCTCAACAACATGCAATATGTACATGTGTACATATGTACTCGTATGAAGTTAGCTTGCAACATCAGCAATTGTAACGCGATGATGCAGCGTTAATAATGCTTAATGCATTAAAATTCATCTACAGTCATTCATTCAAATGGCATTCATTCATTGAGGAGTCAGCATTGGCAGCCAGTCAGTCAGCCAAAAGTCATAGAAGCTGTTTATGCCACAATGGAGTGCAGTAGGTACACTTGATGGCGTCGCATCGCATATTGACACATGCACACTCTTACTTACCTTTTGATATTCGTCTACACTCGTTTATAAGTACGAAACAAAAAAAACATTTGGTGTTATTTATTTATTATAATTCAATCACTTTGCTTGTTTGCTGCTACATCATCATCATTAATCAAAACACCAGCGTAGAGCCGATGCTTCGACTGCATTTGAATCCAAAATATTCTGATGACATTCTTATTGAAGGCCTGTACGTTAACGATGTGCCATAAACTTATGACAAGTTAAAGTGTCTACATTTTAAAGAAAGCTTTTCATACAGAGACTTGAGTTTGATCGATAAGTTTGTATGACAGCTATATGGTATAGCCGCAAATGGAAACATCTGTCTGCAACGGGCGGATACAGTCAAATATCCCGGATAGGAAGCTTTCATGGAAGCCGAATATCGAAGAGAGAGCAAAAAAGGCATCGATTGCCTTGTACTGCTGTAGGGGATCCAAAGACAAAAGGCAAGGTCTCTCGCCGAAAGTGGTCCTCAGGCTCTACACCATACCATACGAGCGGCGTTCATCAGCATGTGTGGTGTCCTTAAGTCCACCTCAAATATCGCAATTAACGCCATCTTACACATATTGAAAGGTAAAGTTGCTATTGGACTCAGAGAATCTGGGATCCTAAAAGAACAGGTGTCTAAACATTCAGAAATCCGCATTCACTTCTTTTTAACTTCATCCCGGATCACTCGGATTATCGAGTCGCCAAACCGCACTCAGGCGGCTCCTTCTCTGCCCTTATACCGCCGAGGGAGTTACTGGTGGGAACAAACCGTTGGAAAACAGGGACAGTGAGCTTCTTTACGGATTGGTCAAAGGTTGGTGGAGGTGAAGGGGTCTACTGTCAGGAGCTCTACATCAACACAGGCTTCAGACTACCTGACTGTTGCAGTGGTTTCCAGGCCGAGGTTTAAGCCATTAAGGAATCAGTATATTTAATGCTCCGGTGTGCCGTCTCCTTCAGAGAAGTGACCTTTCACTCAGACAGCAAAACGGCGATACTAGCCTTGAACTCATTAACAGTGCGCTGTCGCTAAATACTTTGAGATTTAGCTATCTCTTTACCCTCAGCAAGGCTGGCATCTCCACAGTTATGGGGCTTTTAACTGACCATTGCTCTATTAGAAGCTTAATTTTAGTCTTAAAAATAAGCTCCTGATCCAATTGATGCATGCCACCGCTTAATTCAATTATCTATACAGTTGTAAACCTTGAATGAGATGACCTTCGGTGCCATCAATGATTTTGAGTTATTTCGATTTCGTCTCATTTTTGGAGTGGGATTTTCAAAATATTCAGATCTTTTGGTACAAGTCTGCCATTGAATCGCTTCATATCCAAAATATGAACCAAAATAAGCTGAGTCGAACCATAAAAGATTTTGAAATCTTCTGTTAACTCTTAGATGCCAAGACGACGCTTGTTAAGCACTGCTTCTTTAATATTTTCGATGCTATCGCTTTTAAGAGTGGTGAATGGGCGATTCCGATAAGGCAAGTTTACCATGGCTGGCTAGACCGTAACTGACTGCTTTGTATCACACAAATAATGGTGTTCATGCCAAACTAAGAAAATTTTTATCGGCTTCGGTCAAAAGTTTACTTTTCAATCCGCCACTTTGCGAATAATTGATGTGAAGCTAAAATACAATACATACAATTGACTACCAAGTCTGACTTAGATTGAGATCCTTACAAGATATCACGATCTCCTAAAATGTACGTATGAAAAGGGTGTTTCCGAAATTCGACCAGTAGCAATCCTCTTATTATTTTATAGTTTCAATAGCTGGAAAGTGATTAAAAAAATTGTGGCTTTGTGGGGATATTTTAGATTTGCGCACTTTCACTGTGGACATGCTCTGAATCTCAGTTTCTTTGCAACTTGGAAGATAAGTTTTCTCTAACAGAAGTCACAAATCGCGGTCTGTAATTGTATCTGCCGTTAGTGTTCATCTGATCTTCGGCAGTTGGCTCAAAATGTCGGCGTGGACTGCAATACCACGGCGTGTGTTAGAATACTGTGATTGCAAGAAACAATATTATTAATATCAAATTAATCACTCGTTTTTGAAAATTCACAGCAATATTATACCCAGTTCGGTAAACAAAAGATTAGAAAAAAATTGTTTATAAGCCAAAAATTTAAAGCGGAATGTGAAGGTGAAAGAAAGTTGCTGGGCGTGCACGTCACGTGCTCATTAAATAGAAATTTATATTTCACTAACAACAATAAGTTGTATACTTAAAAAATATCAGAATATTGAACATAGCCAGCCAAGTGTATGATATTAGGGCGAGCATAAAAACATTTATATCGATTTTTTTAGTTTATATGGACAGACATACGGACAGACAGACAAACGGACATGGCTAAATCGACTCGTCTCCGACGCTTCCTTCTAGGGGTTACAAACTTCGTGGCAAACCATATACCCTGTTCAGGGTATAAAAAAAGGAAGAAGGCCATGCAAGCCACCAATGCAATTTGTGACGTTTACGGAGACGATGCTGTAACAGTTCGTGTAGCCAACAATGATTTGCTAGCTTCCGTTCTGGAAATTCCGAAATTTTGATTTACACTGGTGAAGGTTGTACAGTTTTATGGTATAATTTGAAATATCGTTCATAATCAAGATTTGTTAAAAAATTATGTTATAGATGTGTATGTTATTCGTTTTATGCCTAATGTTTCAGCTAAACATTTTAAAGTCCGGTAATAACTCCAGTAGCTGAAAAAATCCTGCCTTTCAGGGATATTTTTTTTTGTTTATAGGCTAAGCATAAACTCGATATTAGTCTTTATGGCTCAACCTATTATATATGTACATATGTTATATACAAAACTTAAATCTAGTATTATATCCGTATGCATATCCAGTGGCCCAACTCATGTGGCGAAGCGTGCGCAAGCATGAGCGAAGCAATAAGCTACAAAGTATGCACACGCCATACATAGAGCTTTTCAAAATACTTTATGAGCAGAGAAAACAAAAATATTCGTTTAAATATTTTTATTAATGAACACTCTCGAAGACTTCCCAAAAACAATGTGCATGCATATCGCCAAACAATGATTATATACATATGTATATGTACATGTGTACATAGCTACAGTTTTTTAAGAAAATAAATCATTATTTGATTTGAAATTAACGAATTTATTGAAAGGCGAATCACACTCACAACTGGTGAACAAATACATAGGCGCTTGAGCACACGACAGCCAACTGATTTTACATTCTTCAAGCTTTTATGCCCATTCAATCAATAAGAGTACATACTTTGCTGGCATACATATATGTATATATGTATGTATGTATATTTATGTATGACTAAGTATCTTTATGCAGATGAAGGCACATGCTCTATTCAATATATTTCCAATATTTCAATTTAAGTTCGTTTTTTGGTGTTTCAATTGTTTGTTCAATGCCTGTTAATGAAAAACAAAAGCGAAAATAAACACTTGGGCTGAAAAGCGTGCCCACTTGGCGTATGAAGTCAAATACGTTTTTTTCGAATTTGGAATTTATATACATATGTACATATGAACTATTGCAGTAGAATTTTGATATTTGACCGATATGCATATAAGCATATTTTGACGTCATAATACCGATTTTAAATATTTTAAAAGCTGTACTATGAAAATGTGCCTTTATGTAGTTATGCCATCTCGAGTCAAAATATTGTAAAACTTGCACTTAAACTGTACAAGCCCCAGACACCAAATATAAAACCCCCAGCGATTATTACTAACATTTAACCGAAAATATCGGTAAATGTGTGAGGTGAACCGGGATTTGTCATTTTTAAGGGGTTACATACTTACGTCTCCTCGGGGAAAAAAGCCTTTTTTAAAAATTTTTGTCTCATAAAAAATTATATATTTTATTCGAATTTTTTATTGTTACAAACATACACTATTACTAAATAAGTTCTAAAATTTTTGGAAAATAAAATTTTAAACTCGGCCATTGTCACGCCATTCCCGGCGACGCCTTGGAAAAAAGATACGTCCGCGTTGGCAGAACAACTTCTTAAAGGATCGTCTAAAGTGAAAACTACTTGTTTTAGTTGAAACCTTAACTTAGAACTTGGACGAAGGAAAAAAACTGAAAATTAGATTTTTGGCAGTTTCGAGAAAAACGCATTTAAAGACGGTGCACTTAGCCTAGCTAGCCTCGAGCGCACAAGTTCTCAAAGCTCTATTTCCGAAACTATTACTCAGATCAACTAGAAAATTTAGGTCAATATTCTAGAGATGTTGTAGAGTTCAATAAGAAAATAAAAAGAATTAATTTTTTTGGAAACCCGAAAACCCATGTAACCACTTAATGAAACCAAGGCAACATTTTTTTAGTATACTACCCCATATAGTACTACCGATACTACCCCAACTCTCACATACTTCATATATTGTTTTTCGTTATTCTAACATACCTTACGCCAAATATGTCGGTCAGTGTGTGAGTTATATACATATGTAAGTACAGATCTTTTTTAATTGGTCCTAACGCCATGTCTCTAATATAAATAATTCCGATCCTCTGGTTGCCGGTTTTGTTATCAACTCAAGATATTGCTTTATTACAACATATGTATGTACATATGTATATACATATAGTACTAGTATATCTTATTTTAGGGAAGAAATAAAGAAATAATTAAAAGTGGATGACTTTGCTATATAGATCATACATATATTCGAATAACTTCCCTAGGTGGCTATATAAGAGGGTGATCTTTTTATGTACATATGTTTGTATGTATATACATGAGAATTCCGATAAAACCACAGGAAAGCAAAAGGATCTTGAATGACATAAATTAACGATAATCACATTTTGACAACACCATTCGGATATCCTTCCGTTTTGTCTGCGCAGGCACAAATACAAATCAAATAAAACAAACATATGCATCAGATACTTAGTAGGCAAAGGACGAAAAGGACAATTAAGCCAGAGCAAAAATAATGTCATTGTCAAACAATGATGAAACATTTTGCCAGCTTCAGCACTTTGTCAGTATTGCAACAATGACGCAAGAAATATGTGTGTACATTTATAAATATATCAATGTGTGTCTTTTGAAAGTAAATGCCTTTGTGCATATATATCTACACACAAGCATTTACTACTCCACATGTTTTATTGCCTTAGCATTGTTGTTGTTGATCGCAAACGTGTGTGGCAATTTAACGACTATTTTCTTTATTCGATTATTTGCATTGTGTTTAAGTATACATATGTACGTCTGTATGTAGCTTTTGTTCCTAGAGATAAATGCAATTGTATGAACGTAATGTAAATATTTATTGTGTGGCGACAGTTGCTAAAATTTGAGGCGTTTAAATACATTCATATACATATAAGTGAAAAAGGACTTCGAACCTATTGGATACAAAGAACGTGTGAATGTGCATTGCGAATCGTGAAACTAAATGCATAAATTGTATTTAAAAAAAATCTCCTACTTTTTACGTTCAAGTTTGACCTTGATCGGTGTAAAAGTGGGCTCAAGAAAAAAGTCAAAATAGAAGTTCAGCAGGAACAATATTTAATTTCGTCAATTCAATTTAGTCTTAATTAAATAAGGAACACCAATAAACTTGTGATATGCGTCCAAAGAATCGCAGCTCTGCATTAGTGGTCATAATTTACATAAAATGAAGTTGATTGAAAGCTGCCCAAGTGATACTTGAACGTATTTTTCTTTATGCATATACAGTTCGAAATCTGAGGAAACAAATTAGAATTCAAAACATATTAAGATCATAAACTCTTGTTAGGCGATGGTTAATTAACATAAGACAGATTCTGACTTGGAAGCATTGTAGCTCAGGAGACATTAATCAAAGTTTACTTGAAGTTAAAGTAAACTGTTGTTATCCGACGGTTCATTATCTTTTGGCTATAGGCTCAAAAAAAACACAGAAACTTCAAATTATCATTTGAAAGAACATTTTTTGGCATTTATGTTTTGAAGATTATCTCTTTCAAATGTTAGCCGCGGCTTCGTCTCGATGGCCTATTCATTGAGTCCAATTTTCGATGACTCGGTCGAGCATATCCATAGACGCTACAGTGGTGTGTTAGTCTTAAACTACCCACAAACACCCTGCATTTATGTAAGCAGAAAACTAACCGCCAGATGAAGGTTCCGCAAGCAGTGATCTATATTATCAATCTAAATAATAAATCCAAGAGGAGTCTTCGCCGCGAAGCAACTACTAGATCTGTATGCAAATTATTTTCACTCCACAACAAATACTGATGAAGGCCGCTCTTTAAATAATGGAGGGAAAATGTATATTATTTAAGGGGGAGCCTGCTTTAAAAAAAATTCAAAGAGATTCATATTTTCTAATAATTTATCTTTTAGTTAAACTAAACAAATTTCAAAAAAATTGTAAAATTTTACAAATTTTTTAAAATTGAAAAATTAGTGGTTTTACACCATAAAAATTTACTATATGCTGTTTAAAAATATGTTCAAATTTGACTTTTCTTAGTTTAAATTTTTTCTTAAAAGAAAATTTAAAGCCAAAGATAATAAACTTTGCCTCAATTCTATAGGACGTTTAGTTTTTTTTTTTCTATCGCCCGTCAAAGTTTTCGCTTTCTGCCCAAGCGCTAATACATGTGCTAGACGCTCGGTCACTGTTTCCCTTCTAGCTTCGAAGATATTTCGAATTCCCATCTAAAACTTTGGGGACGTATTCTTAGATTATTTTTAAATAGATTTAAGCAAAAAACAAAATCGATTTTATGAAGCTTCTAAAGCAGGCTCCCCTTTAAAGAAATATCTGGCATTTGGTTATCTCAATCTTATTATAATTACTCAATATACAGGAATTATATCCAGGTACTCCTAATTATTTGAAGAAAAAAATTTTAAAGAAAGATTTAGATCTGTTAACACATAAAAATTAACTCCCAACCCTTACCACTTTTAGGTATCAAGTTTCATTTCGGTCTGGCGCTTTCGCTGCCACCTTCAACTATAAATTTATTGTGGCATTTCAACAATTTCAGTTAACCGAATCTACCGTTAATTAGATATTCAACGGATTTTATTATCCACCATATCAACAAAAACATGGTCAATTCTTGCTTTAACGAACAAAACTAGCAAAACAAAGCACGGCTTGCGGTAAAGTGTGGTAATAGAAGTATAAGGGAACAAGAAACACGCATTTTTGTCAACTAATTAAGCATTAAATTTGGCCGAAAACACAAGCATAGAATTGGTTAAGAAATGAAATAAAATTAATTAACGTCATGTTTTCCGCGTGTGTGCCATTAAATCGCCATACGAGTTCATTCATTCATTTGAATATTTATCAGCCGAAAAGCGTCGTAGCAGTGACTTAAATTTGTTTTAACCATTAACACGCCAATGGAATGGACGCTCATAAATATGTAGCGCGCTGATAAAGACGAAGCTTACCGCATGCACACAGCTACACATATACGTGGGCATGTATTTGTATGGATATATAACGGGGTGCCCCGCTTATCGCCAACACATTTGGTCCACTGTGCGGTGACAACTTTAGGCGGCAAATTGTGTCGTTGGCTACCTTTTCCTGCTTTTATCAGCCACGCTGAGGCTTTTACTACTCACGCACGCATACATATGTACCTATCAACATGTGTGTGTATGTGCGTAGTTTATGTTGAAAAGTCGTGAATACGGCATTATGCATATCGATATGTGCTTGTGACAACAAATTGTTGTCGTTGCTGCTGTTTATTGCTGCTGTTTGGCCCACAGCCTGTTGCTATTGCTTTTGTGGCGGTTTTGGTGACAGAATTAATGTATTGTTGCTTGCTTTGGTTTATTATTATTTTTATTATCGCTGGATGTCGCGTAATCGGAACGGATTTATGCTGGTGACGCTCACACAACACCACTCCTCGCCACACCGTTGTTGTTGTTGGCATCGTTAAGAAAAACCTGAACTATTGAAATGCACCATATTGTACACACATACATACATATGTATTTTGTACAATATTTTAGTGCCGCTATTTAACCGGTTTGCTGTGGCGCTCATTAAATCTGTGCATTTTAGATACATATTCTGAAATTAGAGTGTTTCATAAAAATTGATTGGTTCGCCATAAATTTAAATTAGGAATATGTTTTGAAATTTATTATGACAGAAAAAATGGTTTCCATAATTCAGAAAGGCAAGCAAAGTCACTGGGCAGCTTTTGTAGAATTATTTATGTACATATGTATGTATGTATGCATACAAGTGTATTATCGAGATAGTTAAACAACAAACCTCGTAAATTTATTGATATCAATAATGAACTAGCCGGAGAAGGTGTTTTACTCATTTAAATTAGCTTAACATTGTATTTGGTATGGGTATTTACAACTTTAACAATTCGTTTCCCGTAGAGTTGTTTTATATACTGTTTAACAACCTTCTTTGTGTATTCTCGATATACGTAGCCATCGTCTCGGAACAGAATTAGTCAAATAGTAAGATTTCAATATCGAATCTGAAATCTGTTATTTATTCACCAAGTCTAAAATTCCTTAGGGACAGAGATCGACACCTAACTCTTCTAAAGAGGCTTAAGGTAAAATCATACAAGTTCTAAATTTGTCCATTTAAATAAATTTTTAAGTTCCCAAATACATACAATAAATTTAAACAATTTTGAAATATCTCTGCGTATTATAATAAATAGCGCAATCTTAAAGAGATTAAGCGGCCCAAATGAATTATCTGATATCAGACTCGATTCGAGCTGCAAAACGAAACAAGATCACAAGTCTCTTAAGAAAAAATACTGAATAAGAACCTTACGTTCAAGGGGCATTTAATGAATATTCTATACAATTAAATCGAAATATTTGAAATTGAAAATGTATGGTTGCTCTGTAGAGGTGATAATCTTCTCATTCGACTTCAACTTCTACCAGGCAAGTGACTTTTGGAATTAAAAGGAATTCACACGGTGACAAATCTGGAGAATACGATGTATAAAACAGAATTTTGTAGGCAAATTCCATTTAAACTGCAATTCGACCCCGAGTAAGCACAATAGTGCGGTAAAGTAGAGCCCAGTAGCCGTTTTGTACTAACCCAGGTACTTCATGCAGCTTACACCTTGTCAATCCAGGAAAACGGGTTTCCTAGCCGAGATGACAGACTTTATAGCTGATTTAAAGACTAAGTTTTCGAACGTTCCTTAGTCTCTGGTAGGTTTCGACGACGGTCACTAGGATAGATTAAGTTAGGTTAGAAGCCTGATACCTCGGTTCTTTGTGAAGCTAGACGAAAAACTTCTGTAATTGCATATCATCGAACGGCAAAAAGCCCTAAACCTATCCCATATCTGCTTAGATCTTTTTTTCAATTTCCGGGCTTTCACCTAGATGTCTAAAAGTATAACATCCGAGGTGTTTTTGCGTTGATGTGGCAAAGTCGGTAGGTAGGAGGTTTTGAGATGATTCTATCTCATCTTCTTCCGAATAGCTGATTCAAGTGGCATCCGGTAAAATGTTTAATAGGGCAATGTCCACTTAGAACTATTGCAGCCATTGAAAGGGGGATGTTACTAAGAGCGAAGAGATTACTTGCTTCCTATTTGACACCACCAGCTACACATCTAAACTCGCAAAACTAACTTGATAGTACTCGTACATCACTCTTTTGATAAGAGGAGCCTTATGCGAGTATGTAGTCCTTTGGACCCAAAATACAGAGTTTTTCTGTTGTGAAGTAAGGTAACATTATAAACTGTGACAAAAAAGTTCCCGGAAATTGTAGATAAAACGAAAAATATTTAATAATTCATCAATATTTATTTTGTCGCCTTCAAAGTAATTCCCACCAGATGTCATACATTTAATCCAACGATTTTTCCAGTCTTTGAAACACTTTTCATAAGCATTTTTTGGAATGGCCTTCAGCTCATTTAGCGAATATTGTTTTCTCTCTTCGATCGACTGAAAACGGGTTCTAGAAACGGAAATTTTAGTTTTGGGGAACTAGAAAAAATCACACAAAGCCAAATCTGGTGAATAAGTGGTTGATCGATGGTATTCATTACCTTTTTACACCCTGAACAGGGTATATTAAGTTTGTCACGAAGTTTGTAGCACCCAGAAGGAATCGTCGGAGACCCTATAAAGTATATATATAAATGATCAGTAAGTCGA
Organism: Bactrocera tryoni; assembly: GCF_016617805.1. Lineage (NCBI taxonomy): Eukaryota > Metazoa > Arthropoda > Insecta > Diptera > Tephritidae > Bactrocera > Bactrocera tryoni. The sequence continues at coordinate 33,894,759 of NC_052503.1, read as the reverse complement.
GCTGAGTCGATTAAGCCATGTCCGTCTGTCTTTCCGTCTGTCTGTCTGTATATATACGAACTAGTCCCTCAGTTTTCAGATATCGTTTTGAAATTTTGCAAACGTCATTTTCTCTTCAAGAAGCTGCTCATTTGTCGGAATGGCCGATATCGGACCTCTTATAAAATATAGCTGCCATACAAACTTATCGATCGGAATCAAATGCTTGTATGGAAAACTTTCACATTTGACAAGATATATTCACGAAATTTGGTATATATTATTTTGTAAGGCAACAATATAATCTCCGAAGAAATTGTTGAGATCGGTTAATTATTACATATAGCTGCCATACAAAGTGAACGATCGGAATCAAATGCTTGTATGGAAAACTTTCACATTTGACAAGATATAATCACGAAATTTGGTATATATTATATTCTAAAGCAACAATGTAATCTCCGAAGAAATTGATCAGATCGGTTAACCATAGCATATAGCTTCCATACAAACTGAACACATAGTTACTAACAGAAATGCACCTGTGAAGGGTATTTAGCTTCGGTGCAACCGAAGTTAACGTTTTTTCTTGTTTGCTTTAAATTCGTACTCTTTTTGGAAAAAAATCAGCTTTATCAGGAGGAGTAGAGCAAAAACTGGTATCCTGCCCAAAATAACCAAAATCCAATGCAACATGACCAGCGAGGCATGTTGAACTCTCTTGTTAGAGACACTTGCCTGGCGATTTTCGAGCATCATATCCTTCACTTTCTTAATATTTTCTTCAGTTGAAGAGATTGAACTGAGGTGTACCGATGTAAACAGCTGCTGTAGCAAAATACACATTTTTGAAATATGTTTTACCAGGAGAATTTACTTACAATTTCCGTGGGCTTTTTTGTCCTAATTTATATAACAAGCGTTAAAGCTGAATTTGGTGTGTTTGAGCAATGAAAGCCACGAAAGAAGTAACTGCAAAAGCTTTACTATAAAATTTCAATATAAGCTCAGTCAATTAAATACATATGAAAGAAGTATTTCTCCAAACTAAAGAGCATTATGTATTATGTCTTTTTTTGTTGTTCTCCAAATAACATTTTTAATGGTCTTATATAAGACTATCATCCGACTGCCGAGGACATACATACATACTAAGTACATATGTATCTGTCGTAGTAACAATTGACAGTCCCGCCATTGAATTAAAAATTCTATATATGTATCCAATATATTGACTGATACATATATCTAAACTGTGCAAAACATAAATCTTAATAAATTGGACAAATTTATCAGGCAATCGACCGTCAATCAATAGCGGCAATTACTTAACGAAAACTTGTGGCAGCCAATATGGACAAAAAGCGTTATTTTAGTTGTATGTATATATGTACATTTATGTACATATGTACAAATGCTTAAATTTATAATGAATATACATATGTATGTACTAATATGTAGTACATATTTATGCTTAGCTGTACAATTTCCAATATATCGCTACATTAAAGGAAAATGGAACGCGATCAAAAATTTAATGAGTTCACTAAACTGAATGTGGAAATAAAAGCGCCACAGGCAGCTTATCTAAATTATTACAGCAACAAATTTACGTGCACATGGACATAAGAGTATATGTATGTGTACATGCAACACCCATATTGAAAATTTTTAAACTGTTTATAAATTGATTGCCCATCGAACATATTGATACCGCAGCCAACATATTGATACCGCAGCCAAACCGAAAATGGCCGCCAACGGCGTGCCGCCGACATTTTACGCGCCTTTCCAACGCACTCGCGCGTTCCAATCAACTACTCCTAATTAACTTAATAAAAAAGCGGCAAATATTTAATTTTTAACTGCGTGGAGGCTCAGAAGTTTCTGCTACGCCTAAATGCTAACGCGTGCCAGCGCCACAGACGACGCTATGCTTCCAACATGCATACATGCATATGTACATATGTACATAGCGCTACAGACACAGCGGGTGCCAGCATCCAACTGGCAGCGTTGCGCGTGCGTCTTAAGTGGATTAAATGATGCAATTACCACAACAAGAGTGAATGCAACAAAAAAAATATAAAAAAAGTAAAATCAATATTTTTTTTGAATACTTAGCGAATTGAATATCCGCTTAGCGTTTAGGGCATTTTGTAGCCGAAAATGCTTAAGCATTGTGCTAAACGAAAATCTGTCAAAGTAGCATATATTAAAAAGCATATATGTACATATATGCATATGTATACTTTCTCTCTCAACATATTCACATTTGGAAAACCAATAATATTTTTGTCCTTTCAACCATTCAATCAATATGTATCCACATACTTGTCTGCCTAAGCGGGTAAATATTTATTGTTTCCGTTATTTACTTACTGCAATGACATTCATTAACGTTCCGCAAAGGGTATGGAGTTAGAGCGGAAAAACTGGTGAAAAATGGAAATTACACAATAAACACAAAGAGTGTAAATATGAAAACACCGAAATCCTTGGCAAAACAATCATATTAACCGCAGGATCAAATCACACCAGCTCCGGCTGTAAATCAATGCGCTTTTCCCTGGAAAATTGTTTGCTTTGCGTCCTAAATACACACAGCCTCAGAAAGCCTGTGCATATGCGCAGCTAAATGCACCAGCGATACACACACACAAATACTCACATTTGTATGTATGTATGTAGTTAAGGCTTTCGTTATGCGCCGCCGCAACGCAGCCATTTAAACACGCCCGTTGTTTGCGTGAGAAGTTAATGCAAAAACCATTTACGTACTGTTATTTGCATTAATACCCGAAATTCATATTGTTCTCATCTAATCCTTAAGTTGTACAAATGTTTATGCGCATGCGCACACGCAAAGTAAAATCAACAAAACGACAATAGCTGAGAAAATCATTAAACGGCTGGTTGGTAAACCAAAAATATCGCATACACATATGTATGTACGTGCGTATATATAGAAATGCTTAAGCAAATATTTGCAAAAATTTATGTTTACAGAATATACGTTTCCATATATTTATTCGCATTTATCGTAGCAGAAAATATTTATTGGATTTCATTAACGAAAAGTTGTGCCGCTGAAATTTATAACTCGTAGTTGAAGATCACAATTTTTGGATTAGGTTGAAAGATCGATCCAAAAATTGCTCACACTGGAATAGCTGAGAGCGCCGGTTCAGTGTGGTATCTCAATATTGCTAAGTATATATCGAAAAGATACGGCAAAACGTTTTGAGTGTGACACAAATTTTTTAAGATATCAATGGCGGTCTCAATGGCCTATCGCTAGCTTCGCCGAAGGTATGACTGGGGAGATGCTACTAAAGCAGCTAATTTTAGTACGTCACTTGCTGAGCTCACGCAAAGCCCGGAGGTCTAGAGCCTGAACGCAAGAGTATAACGGAGACATAACTGATGCAATTGGGTAAAGGATGTTTCTTGCTAGCTTATCGACTTTGCAAGCCAACGAGCCTAAATATAAACTAGTTTAATTGCTGGTGAGGGCTGACAAGCTATAATTGCAGCTCTGCTGTCGAACCTAATGCTCTCCTCCCTGAAAGAGACTGACCAGCAATATATACAAGTATTGTTACTTTTATGGTACCGGCCCCTGTCACCACGCCATAGTGATCCAGCAGTCTAAAACTATGCTTAAGCTAGAGTCCTTTAAAGAAGCTAAGCTCGGATCCACCAGATTGTAGACGCAGACTAGAAAATTTTGACCCATAAAAATGGCAAAATTCCGGTATATGGTTATGAAGAAAAACTACTTTAGAATTCACGATAACTCTTCCAAGGCCGCCTTCAATCCCTTCAATTAAACAAATTCAGTGGGATGTCTGAAGGTATGCGCTTCCAAGTGTTTGAGTCTTGACCTCCCAAACGCGAAACGGTCAAGAAGAAAGTATTGAGTTGTTTCCACCTCATCTGGACGTCAATGGCCTGTTAAAAGCCCCACAACTAGGGAGAAGCTATCCTTCAAGGGCAAAAAGGTCACTAAATCTTTTCGGTCGATCGATCTTGGGCCAAAAGGCTTTTGCGACAGCGCATGTACCGATGGTACCCAACGGTTGGCCGAGCTTCCACGAAACCAGCTATAACAGGATATGGGAGCACCGACAACCTGTCATTCTACCGATAGCGGTTCTAGGGTCCCTTTCCTTGCCAGCTCAATAGCTTTGCAATTCGTTGCAATTCCACAATGGTCTGGCTCCCATACCAATCTTATCAGAAAGACATTCGATGCTATTGCTATTGCAAGGTTAGGCACTCCTCTGCCAACACTAAACGCACTGTTAATGATTTCAATGCTAGTATTGCCGCTCTGCTATTTGAGTGAATGGTCACTTCTCTGAAGGAGATTGCATTCCGGTGCAGTAGATGTATTCAATGGCTGCAACCTCTGCTTGAAATACACTGCAATAGTGAGGAAGTCTGAAGCTGGAGTTGAATAGGGAATGCTTGAAAGACACTGTAATGGTCAGGACGTCTGAAGCTGGACCTTACTGAACCACGTCTCGAGTTTCTTTGCAAGTGTGGTCTTTTCTAAAAGCCTCCACCACATAAAGTCTCCATAAAATATAATGACCTTGACTATGATAATGGCCTCGGTAAGTACGAGTAGAAAACAAGGAAAAACGTTAACTTCGATTGCACAGAAGCTTCCCTTCACAAGTACAACAATTTTCATGTTAAAATTTGATTTTGTATATATCAGCTACCAGTTGAAGACATCTCATACGGAAATCACAAGAACTGGATCGATCAATTGGTATGAGAGGCTTATGCTGTAGTCGTCCGACTACAGTTTCGACAGTTTTCATAGGAAAAAACTCTGTAAAATTTCAATCGATATCTTAAAACTGAAGGACGGACATGGCTGAGTAGATTTATTTATATAGAATTACTACGGATAGAAAACTTCCAACTATGTTGTATGCGGCCAATTCGCAAAAGTTCAAAACTAGATATTTTCCAGAGATATGGTGTTCATTGTAGGGACTTAGTAACGTACATATGTATGTATTAAGGTTTTTGAAATTTCCGATTACCAATTTATTTTTGAGTTTATCAGTTCACCTGGCTTAAAATCATGCGCAAAAATCGATTAGCGGAATTATTGGCAGACAAAAGTAAAATCTGTCGAACAACAGTGAACTGTCACAAGAGCAAGCAAATTGTACAAAGCACCTCCGACACATAACACGCATATACTACTATAGAAATACATACATAAATATAATATGCATTTATACATAAGTTTTGTAAGTGTGTATGTGGATTTATGGGTATGTCGGAATTTGCTGAATTGAATCGTTACAAGTTTGTCAGTGCAAATCCGATTAGGCTGATTAAAAAGTTGCAAATTAAACGCATTAAATGTGCACATGCATAAACATGGCGAGCATAAGCCGATTGAAAGGCAGCCAACTGACAAAAAAAGTGCAGCAAACGAACGAAAATGGCAAAGTGAATTGCACTGTATTAAAAAGGTGGGCAGCGGTATGCTTATGCCGCTTATGCCAACAATGCAATTGAGTTTTGCGAGTGCATTGCAGAGTGCGAGGGTGCGGTAGAGCGCAGCGAAGTGAACAAAAATGTGACAAACTGACAATTAGACGGTAAAATGGGAACAAAATAGATTTTTTTCTCATTGAGCAAGACTTATGAATATTTTGCATTATAAGATACACAAATATACATATGTACATACATATATGTATGTATATGTGTATGTACACATATCTGTAAATACGTTCACACAAAGGAAAATGATGGAAAATACCTACTCATGCACAACAAGCTAATTAAAAGAGCGAAGAGATGTTGACGGAAATAAAAGGAAATTACAATGGTATACCATAATTGAATGAAGATCATGGCATAAATGGCAAAAATGAAAGGCGGAAAGAAACAGTCTGCATATGACTATATATCATACATACATATTAAAGAAAAAAGTATATATTCAGTTGCACAGTTGTATAACAGCGCTAAATGAGGAATATAATAAAAATATTTGAAAATTGAGAAGCAGAACGAATAAGCGCTAACATGTGAAAACGAAAATCGAACAATGAAAGAAAAGAACATATCATTTTGTTTCATATTTAAAATTAAAGGAAACCTCCATTCCCTACGATTACTTTGAGAAAAACAAGAAAACCCGTTAACTTCGGTTGCCACGAAACTAAATAACCTTAAACATCCTCAAAAGAACTTTATTCCAATCGTTTAGTTTACAGTTGTATGCTATATTTCTCCAATTTGAACAATTTCTTTGGAGATTGCACTATGTTGTTGTTGGGAAATGCTGTAAGGAACATTTTGAACAACCTCGCTTAAGAGATTTCGGGTCTAAAACCAGTTTTCAGTCAAAGTTTAGAAACTCTGACTAATCGCTTATATGGAAGATATGAGATATAGTTGTCCGATGTGCTCGATTCCAACAAAAGATTAAAAGAATATCGAAGTGCATCTACGTATTAAATTTCATTTGAATATCTCAAAAATTTATAAACAAAATTTTATGTTCCCTAAAAACTTTAGCCTTGAGAATTGCTGGCTCGAAACCGTTTTCAAACCCATAGTTTCTTAGACAAAGTTGTACAGAATGATCTGTAGAACATTTCCCACATACACGATTTTCCCGTTTTTTGGCTCCCTGTAAATCAACTCGCTCTAATCTACATACATATGCATATTTTAATATATGCGTATATACAGGGTTTTCCAATAAGAGTGATATGATTTCTATAAAAAAAATCACATTATTTATTTAAGGACTTTAAATGTTTTTTTTTGTTTTTGTGTAAAGTACAATCGATACTTTTTAGTTCTGAATATAACATCACTCAAATGGCTTCCACACTTTTTTTGTAGGAACGAATTCGATGAACCCGATTTTCGAGTGCTTTTTCTACTAAATGAAGTCGTATGTCATTAAAGCACGTTCAGTATTCACTTCTAAAACTTACATAGAGTCTGGTTTATTGACAATGACTTCAAATAACCCCACAAAAAGTAGTCTAATGGTGTTAGATTATAACTTCTTGGAGGCCATTCAATGTCAACATTTTTTGAAATAATCGAATCTCCAAACTTTTCCCGCAATAATCCGGTTATTGCACGTGCTGTGTGGCACGTATTACCATCTTCTTGGAACCAGATCCTGTCAAGATGAACTTCTTCCAATTGCGGCTATAAAAAGTTGGTTTTCATCGATATATACTGCTCTCCATTGACAGTAACCGTGTCACCACCTTCCTTTCGAAATAAGTAAGGACCGATGATTCCACCAGACCAAAAACCGCATCAAACTATCAACTTAGGTGAATGTAATGGTTGTTCGTGAGCAATTTGTGGATTTTATTCGTACCAGAATCACCTGTTATATGTATTAACCGCAGCTTGTTTTTATTGTTTTGTTAGATTGTTAAATATTGGAGAACGTTTATATTGATAATAAAATCGAATATTTGTAAACATTATTCTGGCGTCAATCTTCCATTGTAATCCTTACTGAATACAATGAAAAAAAATTGCAGATCAGGACATATAAAAAATGGCCGAAACGACACTTAGAAATCATATCATCCCTACTGGAAAACCTGGTACATGTGATCATACATATTAACGTCGATCAACATCCTTTTACCTCAGAATTGCATGTGTAAAAATGTTTATTTTTTATCCTATTGAGCGTACTGCCATCAACTCGCAGGATTTGCTCTTTTTTACCATTTCGATGCCGTACAAATGTGATTGCGTTTAGTGAATTATGTCTCTAATAGGATTAAATACTTTTCGCATGCTCTTTTTTTGTGCAGTCTGTTCTACTAGGCATTATTTTTATTGGGTTGTGTTTGGCGTTGTTCATTTCATGCCTGTTTTATAAAGAGATCTGGTTCATCTAAAGCAAACTAAAAATTAGCGATTTTCAGGCACATGTGTTATTTCATTTATATATTTTTTCTACCTATAGTCCTTCCGGAACTAGGCCTATTTATAATACAGTGTTCCAATACTATTTAAAGCGACTACTGAGACATTTGTTTCAATGTTGTTGACGTATAACCATTAACAGCATCAGATGCTCTGTTAACTATTATCTACTTCAAAACTGCCATCAAATACCATTCGGTCAAGCTACTAATATCAATTATTTTTGCTTATAAAAAAACCCCGGAAATCATAATGAAGCCAAACAAGCCAATTCTATTACCATATTCCTCAAAAGTGAATACTCCAACATAATGTGTGGCAACACAAAACTAAACTCAGATCAAGTTTTAGGTCATCAATTTCATTTTTCGTAAAATATCAACCCACAACAAAAACATAACGAAAAATGTTACCAAAAAGTGATAAAGATGAAGGCACCTTTTCTCTCCGTCTCCGTCTCCGAGATTTGATAAACAGAATATCTGACTAATATGCTTATAGATGCCACTCAAACTGACCGATCGAAAAAAGATATCTTCCATTTTGTGCAACAAAACATGCACAGGGTTTATATAAGATGATCCGTTTTAAGCTTCCCTATTGAAAATTATCTATTTCAAATGTTCGCGCCAAGATGGCCCACCGATTGAGTCCAATTTTCGACTGGTAACTGGCGAATACCATGCGTGATGTTTTGCTCCGAGGCCTAATTCGAAATTCTCTCAATAAATCCATTCATTAGTGCGATGTAAGTAGCGCCGTCTTGTGAAATATGGATCATTGATTCCACCGGCCCACTAACCACACCAAACCATTGATTTTTGTGGATGAAATTGCAGCTCTCCAATCTCTTCAGACTGCTCTTTGTCCCAAAGCGGCGATTTTACTTGTTAAAATACCCACGGAGAGAGAAATGGGCCTCATCGCGGAACAAAATTTGGCGCGAAAACATCGAATCTTCTTGAAACCTTCCAAGAGCTCATGGAGCGAAGCGATGTCACTTGGGAAAGTCGAGCGGCTTCAATTTTTACACAAGCTTATTATGTTCGCTTTCAATTTAAGATCTCGATATAACATGCGCCAAGCCGTTCCATACGAGTTGCTGCGAACGGCGCCGAATCGACACTCCACGGTCTTCCTTGTACACGAACGGCTGTTATATTTTCTTCACTGCGTGCTGGACGTGGTCTATTCTGTCGAATGTTATCTAATATTGAATGCTGGGTCTCAAGATGGTTGATGGTGTTGCGAATAGTAGGCTCAGCAGGCCGATTATGTTGACCATAAGTTGAGCGAAGCGCATGAAACACATTCTTTTCAGAACGTGAATTTTCGTTATGAATTTGAACTATTGGTAAACCTTGTTCAGGCGTAAGTCTATCCATGATGAAATGCCAAACAATACTTAACAAAAATAACATAACAGCTTGACACGACTAATGCGTGATCTGTCAAAAAAAAAGCTTATGAAAAAAGTAACTCTGCTTGGATTACCCGTTAACTTCGGTGAAGTCAAAGTTATGTAAGTTCTCATGTTTGTGATCTGTGGTTCGTGGCAATTATTTTTGACCCAAAAAACTTACAAAAATGTTGTAAATATCTTGAGTTATTTACGTTGTTGTTATTCTAACTTTTTCATGTAGTATGTGGTAAATGTTCTGTAGTCAATGTAGCTTTGCGCTAAATTCTTGTCATCGCCTTTGGTTGTTGTTGCAAGTGCCTCTTGCCTTTGGCAGAAAACTTGGCGTGCGAATGCGTAATTAAACATTTTGACAAAACGCTACATTAACAACGCACGATGCCAATGTTAAACGCAAAATGCCAAAATACGAATAACACACAACAACAAAAGCAGAGATATGTAATGTTCAACAACAGCAACAATAACATCACAACTTTGGGAGAGAAACGCGCAAAATATGGCGTGATTTCATTTTAATGTTGTTGTTAAGCTTGACGTTTCGCAATAATGTGAACTTTTCGTCTCAGTATCTAGTAAACTTCATACCATTAAAATCTGTGAAGACAACAGAGTATGTAGCTACAAGAACAACAAAATACGCTATATATGTCTGTGCATGTGTGTGTTTATAGTATATGTATTATACATCATTTTTGTATTTTTGTGCTTAAAACTTGAGCTGCCATTTGTTTAATAAGTTGTTGTTGTAACGTTGTAGCTACTGGTGTTATTGGCTGCGATAACACATTTCGTTTGAAGTTATGTTGCTAGAGTTACGGTTGTGAAACAGAGCGCCACTGCCACGCTGTAGCTTTTCTCCAACCATTTGCTGCCATCACACTTTGTTGGTTGGTGGTAATAAAAATGAGGCAAAAGGCGTGACATAACGGCACTGTTATATTCGCTATTTTGTGGAAGTTCATTTTTAATGTCACTAACCCAATTGTTTACTTCTTCTTTTTCTTCTGTTCAAACGTCTAATATGCTTATTTTAGAGGTTTCACCAAGAAGTATGAAGGTCTATATAAGAACAAAATTTTTTCATATCTTTTTTGTCTCGCCAATGCTATTGACAACTATTTTTAGATTTTTTAAAATATAGACAGCAATAAAAGATTAGTGCAGAAGTCTTTGAAAATTGTAAAAAGTTAAAGAAATTCATAGTTGGTTCAAACACTTTCTCAAAGTAAGAAAAATTAACAAACATGAAAGGAAAAACAAGAAAAAACGTTAACTTCGGTTGCACCGAAGCTAAATACCCTTCACAGGTGTATTTCCGTTATAACTAATGAAGCTATATGCTATAAATCCGATCTGAACAATTTCTTCCGATATTACATTATTTCTATAAACAATAAATCATACCAAATTCCGTGAATATATCTTGTGAAAGTATTTCATACAAGAACTTGAAACCGATCGTTCAGTTTGTATGGCAGCTACATATATGTTATAGTGGTCCGATATTGGCAGTTCCGACAAATGAGCAGCTTCTTGAAGAGAAAATGACGTTTGTAAAATTTCAAACGATATCTTAAAAGCTGAGAGACTAGTTCGTATACATATATACAGACAGACGCACAGACAGACAGACGGGCATGGCTAAATCGACTCAGCTCGACATACAGATCATTTAAATATATACTTATGTACTTTAGAGGGTCTCCGACGCTTCCTTCTGGGTGTTACAAACTTCGTGACAAACTTAATATACCCAGTTCAGGGTATAATAATAAGCAGGAAAGGGACGGTGTTGAATTTTAATGGGTTAAAAACGGTTTATCATACTTTTTTTATTTTTAAATATAAAAGAGCTTTGAGATATCGATCTGAAAATTTGCACACGTTCTTTTCTCTCTAAGAAGCTGCTTATAACGGGAGATCTAAGTGGAGCTACTTTTCTCCATAGCCTTTTTGACCGATCACGCTTGAGTCGTGTCAAGCTATTATGTTATTTTAGTTCAGTATTGTTTGAGATTTCATCATGGAAAGGCTTACAAATCGTTCAACTTTATTCCGAAAATTCACGTTTTTTAAAGACCGTTCACGCTCTTCGCTCAACTTGAGGTCAACATAATCGGCCTACTGAGCGTACTATTCGCAACACCACCACCCATCTTGAGACCCAGCATCCATTATTGTATAATATTCGACCAAATAGACCAGGTCCAGCGCGCAGTGAAGAAAATACAGTAGCCGGATCTGAGAATGTATACGAAGACCGTGTAGAGTCGATACGGCGTCGTTCGCAGCAACTCGGACTCGGACTTGACGCATTTTACGTCAAGATCTTGAAGACACTCGACCTTCCGAAGCAACATCGCTTCGCTCAATGGGCTCTTGAAAATTTCTAAGAAGATCCTATGTTTTCGAACCAAATGAAGCGATGAAGCCCATTTCGGGCTAATTGGGTATGTAAACAAGCAAAACTGCCGCATTTGGGACGAAGAGCAACCTAAAGAGATTCAAGGGCTGCCATTTCATTCAGAAAAAACAACGGTTTGGTGTGGCTTGTGGGCCGGTGGAATCATCGGTCCATATTTCTTTAAAAATGATACCGTTGAGAACGTAACCGTCAATGGCGACCGTTATCGCACCATGGAAACCGACTCTTTGATTCCTGAAATTGAAGCTCGTTATTTCGACGACATTTTGTTTCAACATGACATCGTCACTTGCCACATGCTATATTGCATCAAACAATGGATGTATTGAGACAACACTCCGGGGAGCATATAGTTTCACGTTGTGGTCCAATCGATTGGCCAGCAATATGGTGTAATATCACACCGTCAGACTTCTTCCTGTAGGGATACGTAAAGTCGAAAGTCTATGCAGACTTTTTCGCTTCGATTCAGACCTTGGAGCAAAACATCACGCTTGTCATGTGCCAGTTAATCCTCAAAAAATAAATGCCAAAGAATGTTCTTTTAAATGATAATAAACATTTCTCATTAAATTTAAAGTTTCTGTATGTTTTCTTTAAAAAAGAAAATAGGAAACCTCGAAATGGATCATCTTATAAAAGGCAATACTGCAATATCCGAAAAAATTGTTTAGATCGGATAACTAAAGCATATAGATGCCATACCAACTGAATGATCACAATGAAGTTCTTGTAAGCAGCATTTTGTATTTGGTAAATGTATTAGGTTTTCTATATATTGATATTTCTACTTTCTGTTAGTATACAAATTTTGGCATTACTAATTTTAAATTTGATTTTTATTTATTTTGTATATAGTTAAATACAAAAATTTTTATTTAAAATGTATGAGAATGACATTAAAATTTAATTTCCGGTCTTTTCCTACCGAGGTTCCGTTGCCTTACCGGTTTCATACTGTTTACATTAGCAGGTAGTGGATTTCTAAGCATCACCTCACTTATTGATCTCTTACGATGAAATAGTTTGCAATTTTAGAATTTTTGTGTTAGTTAAATTTCACCGGTTTTTTATCAAAATTATATTTTTAACATCCTTAGAAGTAAACCAGCTGAGCAGTAGTAAAATAAGGAGCTGTTATACAAAGTTTTCAAAGTATTCATACCAAACCTATAAAATATATATGTACATATGTATGTGTATATATGTATGTATAAACATTTCACTCTCTCATGTAAAACTGCAGTTACATAAACAACGTCATGATAGCAACATTAACTAAAAGGTGCTGCTCAACCACCTTTTATTCCACTTGGTTATTAGGAAGACCAACAAAATTAACGCACCAACAGTTATGCGTGACATTTATTACAACGAAGACAATGTCGCCTGCATACTTTAGCCCACACCCTCAGGGCGGACACACCGCTGTGAACGTATCCCCTCACTGGCGTTTGCCATTTGCTGTCAAATATTGCGCCGCGTTGCGTAACTTACCGTGTTTATGTTGTTCCTATGTTCGCTGCATTGCTTTTGTTGCTTTGCGTTAGCTAAACTATTAGCAGACTAATTTTTTAAACAATGAAGAAACGTTAAATTGCCAGCAATCACACATGTGTGGAAATATACATATATAAGTATATAATATGGATATAATGTAGGTACATATATATGCTACCCATTTTCAAAGGAACCCTCAATTCATAATAAAAACGATTCTTATATGGATACATACATACATATATACTATGTACTATATAGTGAGAAAGATCTGTTGCCAACTAAAACAAGAAAAGACGTTAACTTCGGCTGCACCGGAGCTTTAATACCATTCATAGGTGCATTTTTTTAGCACACAATAATATAAAAAGATATTTGATTTGGTTTATATCAGTCAGTTTGTATGGCAGATATGTCCTACGTATGTCCGATATCGGTTGTTTCGACAAATCAGTAAATTATTGAAGAAAACCGAACGTGAGGAAAATTTCTGATCATATCTCAAAAACTGAAGGACTAATTAGCATATATGTATATAGACAGACGCACAGACCGAAATGCAAAATCGACTCAGCTCGACATGCTGATCATTTATATATATACTTTATGCAGTGGCGCATTCAGAGGGGTGGAAAGGGGGGAAATTTTGCCTATGTAATATTTATCTCTTAGCTCATTTGAGCTCATTGAGCATCAGCTTTGAAAACCAAAGAAATGGAAAATCTTATTGACTGCTTGATAGATAAATTCAAAGGGCTTTTGAATAATAACAACGTCGTGCGACGCTTGAAGCTCAAGGGTGATCTTGTTCACTGGCAGTGTCCTTGGGGGCAGAAGCAAAAGTCAAAAGAAAACAAGTTACCGCCTACTGCATTGGAAACGTTGAAAACCTACGATGTAGACCTATACCCCATAATTCAGAGGTTTCTTCGCATATTCTGCATACTTCCTGTGACGAATGCGAGCTCTGAACGCTCTTTTTCTACACTTCGCCTCATGAAAACGTGGCTGAGGATGAACATTTTTCGAGATAAATTGATCGGTCTGGCGTTGCTGCACACGCATCATGACCTTGAAGTCACTGCAGAAGCAGTTCTCAAAAGATTCTCAAAACTTGGCCAACATCGTTTTGTTTTGTGAAAGTTTTCTATTCAATACACAAATTAACTACAGTATGTATTATACATTGCAATAAAGCATGTCATCCCGCACGTCTACAATTTATAAAATGTTTTTTTTTTTCCATTTGGTAGAATTTGATATTAAAATGTCAATTTGAAATTTTTTCATTAATTAAATATTAAACTATATAAATATATATTTAATATAATAATCTTCATGTGTCAAGTCAATGTTTATCACCTTGTCTGTAACCTCGTTTGGTATTGAACGGCTCGGAGATGTTCTTCCCAATACCGAGGCAGCTTTCGGTATTGCTAAACACACAGCCGTATTAGTTTTTCGGGGATACCAAATTAACCATATAGCCGCTATTAGCTATATGAAAGGCAGGAATTGAATGATATTTTCATTAAAATCTTTGCCTTATGCATTGAAATCCTCACAATCGGAATATGAGGCTGGCAGAGTGAGGGTCCGATTTTGATCATTTTTATTGCATACTAAATCTCAAATTCAACTCGGAACTTTGGTTGAGCAATATTTACAAAAATATTTTTTTTCGTTACCCAATTTGCCTTTGATAGTGCACCTCATACCACTCACCACCTCAAATGTTAATTTTCTGCTCTATATTTAGTAGGTGATTTGTATGGGATTTCTAACACCACTAATAAGCAAATACATACATATATACATATAGTATGTATTTGTGCAACATTGTGAACATTTATAGAACGCTTCCAATCCTGTGAACGCGCGAAATACTAATATCGATCAAACAATCTCTGACACCGGCATTAATTGTAATAAAATATTATAGTACAACAACAATTGCTTAGACAAAAGTTTTTATTGCCGCAACGGGCTCAAAATTGCGCACACCCAAATCGGTAGCGCTGTTGGTGGTAGTCTAAACCGGAGCAGCTAAAGTAGAACCGGATGTGGTCCTGCGCGAATAATGAAAAACTATAAAAACTGGCAGACGCTCCAATGCGCCACACACTCGCCCCTTGCACACATAATAATATTTTTATATATGTATTATACATATGTATATGTATGTGTATGTATGTAGAAGTATAATTATGTAGATATATACAAATAACAATTGTCAACCATTATTGTATTAAGCATGTTGTTTTGATATCCAGGTTGTTAGTGTGCAAGCTTAAGTACGTGTGCGTCTGATATCGCTGCCCTTGCGTGCTTGTTATCCTTGTTTTTGACATTTGCTGCGCATTTAAGCCCCTGCGCTTAGGGATTTTCGTATTATTATTGTTTTTGTTTTTGTTTTCTTTTTCCACCTATTTCGGTTACCTACAATGATGGTTGCGCTTTTCGGGTTTGCTTTCGATTGTTCGCTTGTTTGCCAATTTCACCCCAAGCCATATGCAACGCGATCATTAGACACTGCAACGTGGTAGGCGCAGCGGGTAGCCGCCGAGGGGGTAAGAGCAGCCATCATTGTTGAACTCGATTTAGTTTTGCTGTGAAACACAATTTTGATATAATTTTGGAACGATTTTGGTATGCCCTGAACAATTATATATTTGCTGACGCTTAAAAATCATGCTCGAACTAGTGGTTGCAACACACATTAAAAACAAATAGACATGTGGATACATATTTATATGCTTATATACTCACACAAATTAAAAGCGTGTTCGTATTTTGTTTATAAATCATTGCGAGCAAGCAAAATCACACGGCGAAAACGCCTAAAAGAGAGCCAGATGTCTCCAGCGCGGTGTGTGCGTGCCTACAATTACATACATACATATGATATATGCATACATACATAAATCTATTTATATATTAGCTTTTTGTGTATGTATAAACACCAGTAACACACCCATACTCAGGCACTTAGCAACAAAATCGTCAACCAAATGGCACATCCTGCATCCTGCTGCAGCCGTCAGTTGTCAGTCTGTCACATTTAGCCTTTATCCTATTTAGCGCATCTGATGATGTTTAACAAATACTTTGAACTGTACTGAATGCCGTGAGAAACTTAATAACACTATGGAATATCACACGCACACAGCTATATGAATATGTATGTATGTGTGTAAGTGCATGTGGGCACAAGTCATTCTTTGTACTCACATACAATTTCTATGCCATTGTTGGCGTTTTTTCGTGAGCGGTAGATAATGAGTTTAGCATTTAAATAGTAGCTAAGCTGAAAAGTGTGCAAGCAATTTAATCTGGTTAGCTGTGAAAGTGAACGACCAGTTTTTAATGGTACATATGTATGCAAGTACATACATTTGTACACACATACATAATTAATGTAGACAAAACCTAAGCAAGTCCGAAAAATTACAAATAAAAAGATTTGTCAGAGTATTGATTACGAGGTTTTAGTATAATTTAATGAAGAAATCCCCCACCAAAAAGGAGACGTCGGAGACAGATGAAGACCACGTTATGATTTTCGGTCTCTTCAAATGAACAGTACAGCATGCAAAAGTAATAGGCGGATATCCGTCATTTTCGAAAGGATGGGTGAGGTTTTACTGACCATGCTTGACCTATTGGTCCTAGGTTATATTAGATAGAAACTTAGTTTAATTTAAGCTAAAGTACTCATTACATATGACGTAAATTCTAATTTTGATAATTCATCTATTTCCTTGAACTGCGAGACACCTAGATATCTAAGGCCTGTTCAAAGATAAGGTTGAACATAAGCATAGGAGATGTTCCAGCATCTCTCTCATGTCTACGTCTGTGCCCTTTACATCGTTACAAATACCCATTCGGCTCGCATGTGATGTCAGTAAGATGTCCGTCCTACAGTCCTTTCATGACCATGTGAGTAAAAAGCTCGCAAATGTTTTTGGTGATCCTACAGCGACTTAAGATTTCCTGTACTGGTTCGCTAGCCAGACGGACGATAGCATTCTCATCAGCTTTTTTGATTCTCAAACAACATTTCGATCTGGGACTGAGCATATACAGCCGTTTTCCGGCAGTCACTACATCTTCCACCTACCTGCTTCTAAAAACATTCTCTGACATCATACAATATCAAATTGATCTTCTGCATATTGTATACTCTCTTGTTAGCTATCTCAGTGACTTTCCTTACCGGAAAGACTCCTTATTCTTCTTCTTTACTGGCGTAGACACAGCTTATAGCCGTGTTTACAACAACGCGCCAGTCGTTCTTCTTCTTTGCTGTTGGCGCCAATTGGAGAACCAAGTGTAGCCGGGTCTTTCTCTACCTAGACTTTCTTACGGAATGGACTTCTTCCTCTTCCTCTGCTTCCCCCGGCGGGTATTTCGTCGAATGCTCTCAGAACTGGAATGTTCTCATCCATTCGGACTACATGACCTAGCCAGCGTAGCTACCATCTCTTAATTCGCTGAACTATGTCAATGTCGTCGTATATCTCATACATCGTTCCATCGATTGCGGTATTCGCCGTTGCTAATGCGCAATGAAGCATAAATCTTCCGCAGAACATTTTTCTCGAAAACGCCGACTCTTCAGCTGTTGTCATCACATAGGAGGACGGGGAGGATGAGGGACTTGTAGAGTTTGGCTTTTGTTCGTTGAGAGAGAACTTCACTTCTCAATTGCCTACTCAGTCATAGCACCTGTTTGCAAGAGTTACTCTGCGTCCGACTTCAAGGCTAACTTTGTTGCTGATGTTAATGCTGGTTCCAAAATAGACCAAAATATTTAGGACTTCGAAGTTATAACTGTCAACAGTGACGTGGCAGTCAAGTCGAGAGTATGACGACAATTAGTTCGATGTCAGGAGATATTTTGGCTTGCCCCCGATAGAAGATAGTCCTTCTCTATTAAGCGAAGCAGCTCGCCTTATTTTCTCCAAGAGTAGATTGAAGAAGCCGCACGTAGATTGAGAGAGTCGCCTTGTCTGAAACCTCGTTTGGTATCGAACGGCTCGGAGAGATGCTTCCCAATCCTGATGGAGCTTTTGGGGGTATTTTCCAAGATTTAGTGCATGGTGAATGTCTGCTCAGTTATTGATTTTTCAAGCTCAAAGCCACATTGATAAGGTCCAATTTAGTAGTTGTTTTTCAAACTTCTTCATGGTCGGGCAATGGAACGTCCGCTTCATCATCATCGATTGGGGAATCGGGTTAACCGTCTTCTGGTGTTATGCTTTCACTACCATTCAGCAGGCTGGAAAAGCGTTCCCTCTATAATTTTAGTATGCTCTGGGCATCAGTAACTAGATCACCTCTGGGGGTTCTACAAGAGTATGCTCCATCTCGAAACCTTCTGTTAGTCACCGCATCTTTTCGTAGAATTTTTGAGTATTACCCCTGTCGGTCAGCTTGTCAAGCTCAGTCAGGTCTGTTAGTCAGTTTTCTCCCCACCTCGATACGGCACTCCTCATTGTACCAACTGTGTTGTTGATGTGCTCTCAGAGAGTAGGAGTGCAAGACGAGTAAAAAATCTTTCATATAGAGTGTTCGACATACATAGTTTATTGCCTTCGGAAATAATTCAATAGCCGAAGGAATGTTTCAGTTCCGATCACTATAGCATATAGCTGGCGTACAAACTGAACGATCAAAATCAAGTGCTTGATTAGAAAACTATTTCATTTGATATCTGCCAGAAATTTAGCTCTGATTATTGTTCATAATCAGCTCGCACCTTTATAGAATATAGCTGCTATACAAACTGACCGATGAAAATCAAGTATTTGTTAGAAAACTTCAAGTAGTTTAGGGTAATATACATTGTTCAGGAGAACTAGGAGAAACTAACGGATTTTTTAGTTTTTTCTTTTTTAATTTGTCTCTTCTCATTAAGAAACCAACTAATTTTTATAAAGTAGCAACGCAATTTTTATAAATTATTTCAATCTACATACATATGTACAACCAAATATACGTCACTAAAACTCCAAACTCAGCCAAACATTGATATTAACACACATACAGGCAAACCTACAAACAAACATAAGTTGAGAGCTAGCGTTTTTACAAGTGAATTAAATTCCTCTTGTATTAATATTACTCGAAAAATGTGTGTTTTAGACTAGGAAAAAAACATAACCTTAAGTCCTTATGATAAATGATACCAATGAAGTCAACAACCCTCGCCAACAACTCAGCAGTCCTTCCACACACTTACTTACATAAAGATATGCAGCGTTAATATACTTGGCAAATGCCCCACACTCCACCACGTCATCGCCTGCCTCATCATAAATACATATTTTCACCCTGCCCAACTCTCAACTCCAGCCATTGCCGACCGTTATTTTGTAGTATGCTGCGGCCTTCGTAGTCGTCAGCATCTACCACTTCCTTTTTTATCTCATTCTCTTCTCCCTTTTGTACACCTTTGCCACCATCATTAAATTTTGCATATAAACACACAATTTACACTCTCTTCACCACACTTACGGGCACTAACACCCTGCTCCGCTCTGCGCTGTTAAAATGTAAAGAGATTGCTTGGCCATGAAAAATATGTATTTATGAAATTTGCTAACAACGATTTTTCACAAAGAAAAATGTAAAATTCACAACCCCTCCCACCACCATATAAGACTCTTGCCGAATAGCGATGCTTGCGAAGAAGTTGGAAAATTAGATTTGTCTTCACTGTGGAAAAAAAGTACACTGTGGACGATGACTTCCACGCTCCTTTGGCTTTTTAGCAGATTTCATTATTTCTTTTATGTATCACAAGCTTCGCTGTTTTTTTTCTTGTCGCTCAACAAATTTGAATAACTGTGAACACGCTGCCGAAGGATAACAACTTAAATGGCAAAACGGTTTTATGTAGCAACAAAAATACATATGTATGTACATATTTACTTGTATGTATGTATATGAATGCGAATATATGCACACAGATAAATATGTAAATGCAAGCCATTTGTTTGCTAACTGTAAATATCTACATACATATGTATAAGTTGATGAACTTGTTGGAAGCGTTTGAAAATCCTCTAATTTACGAGTGTACGCATCAGTCAGCCGCCCGCCATTCGCCGCCGCTGCGTCGGTTTCGCCATTGTCATTGCGAACATGGTGTCTCACTTATTTGTAAACAAATATGCATGCGTGTGTGTGTTGCTCCCTTCGATAATTTAGCACATTCCTGGGAATTGTGAATTGCTGCTGAGCAGATTTTTCATTTTCGCGCGATTATCATCAGAAAGGTGTGCATGAAATTATGAGAGACGTCAAAAATAAGCAATTGCAACTGTACCGCATTTGTATATACATATGTATGTACACATATGTATATGTATGTATGCTTGTGCGGCTGGCCAGTCGCACGCCTTTGTTTGTGGCAAGCTTCTTGTTAATAGTATTATTATTTATTTTTGTTTCTGTTTGTCTCTAAACTTACCAACCGTGTTCGGCCGCTATAATCGGATTAGCTGTGGTAGGCCTCAGCGCATAGTCGCATTATTATGTTTGATTTAACGTTTTTTCCAACTAAATACCAATAAGTAATTGTAACCAATGGCATTCGCCTCGTGAGCGATGGTTTTGGACAAGCTGTTTATGCGCATATACAATGTATGTATGTATTTGTATGAAACAAATGAAATAATGGTGGGCAAAAGTTTGTATATAAATATGACTAAAACGAATACATATGTATATGTATGTATAAATGCCTACGTAAGTAATTAGGTACTTCTTGAGTACAAATGCTATTTAAAATTGGCCTTTTATTAACCTATATAATCTCCTTACTTTGCGGAGGCGCTAAATATATTTGTATGTATACACAACTCGTATACTGACCGACATATGTATATGTATCTACGACAAATGTAGTATATGGAATTTGAGGATAGTAACGACCCTTATCATGTGGATATCATATGGAGTAAAATCACCCGGATGTTATAGGTTCGTTAAATAGGGGCAAGGTTAAGTTTTCGTCTGAGTTTGTCCATTTTAGGGACAAAGTCACACCGTTATCAGTAAAACACG
Organism: Bactrocera tryoni; assembly: GCF_016617805.1. Taxonomy (NCBI): domain Eukaryota; kingdom Metazoa; phylum Arthropoda; class Insecta; order Diptera; family Tephritidae; genus Bactrocera; species Bactrocera tryoni. The sequence goes on along the minus strand of NC_052503.1, from coordinate 33,873,400 downwards.
CTTTCTCATTTTCATAGAGATAACTCAAATATTGGCCGATATATGCGGTGCAAAGTCAAGTTCTTCAACATATCGCTGCTTTTCCTCCACGCCCCGACGGAAGAGAAGGACGATGTGACCAAAGATGCTTTTTATGAGCGCTTAGAGCGCAGCTATGAGAGTTGCACCGCCATCATGTCAAAATCGTGCTTAGCGACTTAAACGCCAGGGTGGGCAAAGAAGATACCTTTGGCGCAAAGTCGGTAAATTCAGACTCCACGAGAAAACATCGACTTCGCCGGGGCTTGAAATATGGTTATATGTAATACTAGATTTCAGCACAAGAAAATACATCAAGCCACCTGGCTGTCTCCGGATCGAAATGCCACCAACCAGATCGATCATGATGTGATAGACGGAAGACACGTCTCCAGTGTTTCAGACGTGTGTGCGCTCAGAGGTACTAACATCGACTCGGACCACTATCTTGTTGCAGCCCAGATACGCACCCGCCTCTGTGCAGCAAAAAACACACGTCAACAAACACAAGGAAGGTTCGACATCGAAAAGCTGTAAACACAACAGACAGCCGAACGGTCATCATCACTCATCATCAACTCGGTATAAGGGAATTGTTGGACGGCATTTCAAGCTCCTTACGTACAGCTGCAAACGAAACCATTGGTTTTCGGAAAATGCAAAAGAACAGTTGGTACGATGAGGAGTGCCGTGTCGTAGCGGAGAGAAAACAGACTGCCTACCTCGCAACGTTACAATCGACCACAACAAGTGCTGGATGGGATAGATACTGAGAGTTGCAGAGGGAATCGAGACGTATTTGCAGACAGGAAGAGAGAGAGGCCGAAGAGGCATACTCTTGTAGAACCCTCAGAGGTGATCTAGTGACTGATGTCCAGAGCATACTAAAATTATGGAGGGAACACTTCTCCTGCCTGCTGAATGGCAGTGAAAGAATAAAGCCAGGAGATGGTGAACCCGATTCCTTAATCGATGATGTTTTCCGGCCGAGTAAGGAGTAAGCTTCTTTGTAGAAAATGGTCGGACGAAAGCATGCTCGACGATTGGAAGTTAAGTGTGCTCTGTCCAATCCACAAAAATGGAAAACTCCGCTATGTCATTGGCCTCAACATGAACGCCGTTAGTTCTGCTTTCTCCAGACTGGATAAGGATGCAAAGCAAATGGGCCTGGGGGTGAACGAGGGCAAGATGAAATGTCTATTGTCATCAAATAAACAGTCGTCGCACTCTCGACTAGGCTCCCACGTCACTGTTGACAGTTATATCTTCGAAGTCGTAGATATACTGGTTATCTATAAAGCCAACTAATGTTGTAGGAGTATAAAAGGTTAGCGTATTTGTTATAGCTATCATACTGGCTTTGGATCATTAACTAAGAAAATTGGGTGTGAATTTTGTTTACAGTTTCTGAAAACACCTTTTCGAGATAAACGGCTTAAGGTTTGAAGGGACATTTGCTCATATTTTAGCCAGATCAACCACATATGCATATGTATTTAGTTAGTATCTAATTTTTCTTCAATCATATCGTAGTAAAAAATGACAAAAGTTTTGCAGAGAAAACTAAAGTTTCTCTGAAGAGGCGAGTCAACCCCACATTATGAAAATGTGTATCTTTATGAAAAAAATATCAATTTTCTGAGTCGGACAAAGTTTTCCAAGTCAGTGATATTGCTCTCTGCCCTTAATTAAATGAATGTCATTTTGTTTGAATATTACATAAGTACATATATACATATGTACTAAATACATAAATAAAATTCCTTTTTATGGCAGTTACTCAAATAAAAATATATATTGTTGTACAAAAAAATGTATTTACAAAGATATTGAACTCATAAAGACAGCAACATGCAATCAACAAAAAGCGAGATTAATTTCGAAATTTATATTCTAAAACGCTGACATTTTGAAAAATTTCACCACCCTAAAAAGAAGTAGAATCACACGCAGTCAGCAAAGCAAGCGCCGTAAAAATTTACATCGCTTAAATGTACATATGTAAGTATGTATATTTTTTATCTTCTTCATTACCAGAAAGAGGGTGAGGCGTGGCATTTACACGTACAAATATGCGGTGCTCATTTTATGCTTCAAAGGATACACAAATTTCTCAATGATACACTTTGTAAGCGCACCCACAATTGACACAGAGATAACAATGCTTACATACTTGTATATACATACATATGTATATGTTGTAAACTGATGTATATATGTATATGTATGTACGTATAAACATTCAGCTGGTACACAGCTCATTTCACGCCACGAATTTCATAAATTTTCCAAAACGAAAAAGTGTGCGACGAACATAAAAGACGATGAAGTGACTGAAGGAAGAGCGCAAAACGTAAAAAAAATAATAATAAATTCAAACTGTAACAGAGGAAAAATAATGTTTGAAGTGTTTAAAGAAATCGGAAGGGGCGAAGCGGTATGAAACGTTTGATTGTACTTTCCTACCACGACACTACATACACGTACATACATATACATATGTATGTGTATATATTTAAAGATGTATGTGTGCAACTACAGGCAGAGAGTTGGCAGGCAGGCGGTGCAAACATTGTCACACCGGATGTAACAGGCGCGCAACGGAAGCCATGTTGGGTGGCGGCCGCTAAGCCAAGTAACGCATACAAAAAAAAAAACGCGGACAAGCGCAAAATACATAAGTACAGAAAAAAAGTGTAACAAGTTGGCGAAAAAAGTTGTCATAAAAGTTTTGTATCACACTGTGATATGTTTTACTTGTGTAACGACAAACAAGGACATCAGCGCGCTGGTCGCGCCAACGGGCGGCATTCTAAGCCGCGCCGTGGCAGCAGCAGCTGACGAAGGACAACGAACGAGAAAGGTAGAAAGTTGGCAAAAGCATAAAGTTGGCTGCTGGTTGGCGTAGTTTTACTTTGTAATTTTTTTTCTTCGTGGTATAGCATAATAACGGTTTATGCCTTTTTCGGTGTGTGCGGCGGTGGTGAACGGTGTGCGCTTAGTGCTAGTGGGTGCTATTTGTTAGTTAGTTGTAGTTGTTTGCATTCAACTTCATTATGAACCCAGCAAGGGAAGTTCATAAAAAAACGAAAATGTTATTAAGTACAATTTGCTGTTTTTGTTGTAGAATGTCACTCGCAATTTTCTTTATATAAATATTTTACGGCAATCTTGCTTTTTCCAATTACATAAGATGAGTTTTTTCACACTTAACTTAATTTAAAAAAAAAATTCTTACATACATACATAAATATTATAAAATAGCGTACCTCGATACGAAAATATAAAAGACTTTTTATATTGAAAATTCTAGTGAGTAATTATAACCTAAACAAAGTTTATTAAGTTTGCCACGAAGTTACTAACACCTAGAAGCAAATACCGGAGTCTCTATTTAATATACATATTTGCAGGATTTGTCCGCAAAGTAATAGGACTGAGTCAATTTCAAAAAATTTAGTGAATCAATCGTTACAATTCTTTGGAAACTTTCAAAATAGGCTCCTTCTTTGTCGATGCAGCGCTGCCAGCACGATTTTCCAGCATTGAAGGCGTCTCGGAAGGCATTCTGCGGAATAGCCTTCAGGTTCGAGGTGCATGCTGCTTGGAAGAAATGCATATCCTTGTCTGGAAAGATTATTTATTTTACGAGATCTTTTCAGAGAATTTGACTTAGGTTATTGCCTAAGGACATGCTATAATCTTCAAAGAAATTGTTTAGATCGCACCACTACAGCAAATAGCTACCCTGCAAACTGATCAATCCAAATCAAGCTCTTGTAAGAAATCTTTAATATTCGTGATGGATATTATAGCTTTGGTGCAATTGAACTTAACGTTTTTCCATTGATTTTTTTTTTTTTCATAAATGTGGTATGTGGTATGTGGTATACAAATGTACCCAAATATTGATTTATTATTGCTTGGGTCATCTAATTTCCAGCAATCAATTCGCTTTCATTTGAGTGTTTAAAATCAATTAACACAATCATGTGAAACGGAATGTTCCTAAATGGTCATATGACTACTTTTCAAAAAAAATTTGACACTCTTATGACTTAAATTAGAAATGTAAACATTTGTCTGGCATTTTAAGTTTAAATAAATGCTGGTGCCTTGGACGGAATTACACCAATAGTAGTCCAATACTCGATTAATATCCATTACAAATAAAGTAAGAGGAATTTAAACGTTTACGAGCCTGAAGAGAAATCTTGTTATCTAAATATATTGATAAATAAAACAACAGAGAGAGAGAGAGAGAGAGGAAGAGATTGTAATTACGTACTTACGTAAAAAATTCTATCACAACATAAAAGTAAGCTCTACAAATATATTATAAAGAGCGATCCCTTTCGAGGTTTCCTACTTTTTTAAAGAAAAAACACAGACACTTCAAATTTAATGGGGAATATTTATTATCATTCCAAGGAACATTCTTCGGATTTTATTTTTTCAAGATTATCTATTTCAAATGTTGCCCGTACTATGACTCAGGTCCATGGTCCATCCGTTGAGTCCAATTTTCGATGGCTCGTTCGAGCATTTCGACTGGGAACTTTCGAATGGCAGGCGTGTTTTGTTCTCTCAATAAAACCATTGATTGATGCGATGTGTGGGAAGTGGCCAAATGCCACCGATATTACAAGCTTCACTTTCATCATCAAATAGTCGGTTATCAAGGCGCGATAACGGTCACCATTGACGGTTACGTTCTCACCGGCATCATTTTTGAAGAAATATGGACGAAATAATGAGTTATAAACTTCATAAGAAAAGAAATGTATTATATTTCTTAATTGGGTAGACACCGTTTACGCGGTTATAGCCAAGTTAAAAAAATTGCCTTCAAAATTGTAATCCTTTAATATCTTTAAAACGGCAGGATTTACATAACAATAGTTACAAAATTTTTTTAAATTTCATACAAGTAGTTGGAAGCGAGATTTGAATTTTTTCATCTGATAGTATCATCATGCTTGAGAAGACTTTCTTAGATACTATTTATTCAGTGTACCAAGCGAAAAAAAGTTAGCTTTTTTTATCCACCCTAATGTATAGGCATTTGGGAAAAATAGTAAGCCTTTTTATTTTAAATTTCGCACGAAAACACATTCGTCAAAATATCTCATTTTTCTTAGTTGGTATGATTGTCTGTGGCATCTGCGCCAAATGTCACATCAATATAATCATTGTTGTTTAGTAACCACTTGTCTTTCTGAAGTATGTACCTTAGTGCATTCAGCGATTTTTACGATGAGTGAAATTATTCAGCAAAGAAGTCCCATCGTTGACGACGAACCACGCCCAGGACGGCCATCCACGTCAACTGATGATCAACACGGCAATAAAATAATGGAATCGGTGATTGATAATAGACGATTAATAGTCAGCGAACTTATTGGCATCGTTGGAATATCGAAAGGATCAGTGAAGCCATTTTGAAAGATCATTTGGGCCTAAGAAAAATGAAAGCATGATTTGTTCCAAAATCACTAAATTTTCAAAAAACATCGTCGCGTTAACGTCTATGAAACAATGCCTTCCGACTACCAGGATGACATGAAACGTATTATTACTGGAAACATTGGACCCGGAAACAGACAATCTATTGCCGAAAATACCACATCAAAAATCAAGGTTATATTGACAGTTTTCTTCGATTAGCAAGTGTGGTGCATTTCGAATTTCTTCCGAACCCCCAAACTGTCAAGGCGTACTCAAGGAATACTATATTCCTTAGAAGAATTTGAATTTGAGTGATTGTATGACTGCTTGTATAGCCAATTGTAAAATAATATTTGTGCCTTCAACCAAAGATCAGCTTCTTGGGGTTGAAAGGAGGTATGCAAAATTTCACTGGATTATTTTAATTTACAAATAATCTACAAAATAAAACAACGTATGTATAATCATATTTATAATCGATGAGAAACTTAAAAAGGATTTTATTCAGAGTAAAAGAATCACGTTCCAAAAGCTTGTAAATTCGGTTTCGATCGGGTTTGATACTCTAGACCACCATGTAGCATATTTAATACACATATTCCAAGATAAATATATTGTAATCCTGCTAAAGCTATGTGCGCCATGTTCCCATTGTACTACATACATAAGTTGAATATGCGTTGTACTACTGTGTTGTAGTTGTACCTATGCGTTTTACATGGAAAAAGTTGTCCACAGATAATAATAAATAAGCGAGAGAAAAACTGACTACAAAACAAATCCAAATATGTATCTCACTCCACAATTATTTTATGTACATATGTATGTATGAGACGCTGGAATCAAATGCAGCTGCTTCACACGGTTGCCGAACACACCTTTACAATTACAAACAAACACACACTCACCTTAATGTACGTGTAAATACGCTCAGGTGTGTTGCTGCAGAGAATAACTGCCATGCAATCAGATACTCAATGCTAACCATAAGATACTCAGCATCTACAGCGCCTTAAGGGCAACACCTCCCCTTCTGCAATACACGCTTGCTGTCTCACTTGCACCATACCGTTGAAGCGCTTGGTTCCTTCACTGCCTGTCTGTTTTGCTGCTGTCTTGTCGGCACCGAAGCATTTCCCCTCCGTTGGCCGCGCGCGTTCTCAGGCTCTCTTTCTGCTTTTCTAGTAACGCATACTCAAGCCTGAGTATCTGTATCTCTTAGCTTGCTTCATACATACATATTTACATGCATTTATGTGTTTGCTTGTGTACGTGTGATGATTGCCTCTTTTTGCTTGTGTTTCTGCTGGTCGTTGATAGTCGCGTGTTGGCAACATGCGAACATGCATTTTAGTATCTCAAAGATATTCGTTGTAGATGTTGCTGCCACAAATGTTCCTGAGTATTATTAACGCTTGCTGTTCTTGCCACTGTTCATACAACTATGTACTTGTTGTATCTTAGTAACTGTTCTGCTTGTCTACGCTATTGTTGCTGGTTGCTAGTACTCTCTCGGTTCAGTGGCATTAGTGGGCCATGTTTTGCTGCCATAAAACTGCTAACATAAGAACTGGCATACATACATACATACATATGCGCATACAAAGTGTATATTAGAAATGAAAATAGTTGGTGGTTCGTATTCATTTCACATTTCTGTATGATTTTCTGCAATAAAGTAGTGATGGAGTTTTAGTTGTGATTTTTAAAGCAAAAATACGTTATCTGGCTTGTTGTACATGTAAAATATAGTTTGTTGCTTTATTCATGTACAGAGAATTAAATACGCTTAAATTGCACGGAGGCATGTAGATTAGTATTCTATTAATTCCATAAGGGGATAATAAATTTAAAGCTTTAAAAATTTTAAATTTTCGTTGGTTATTGTTATTTGTATGTATGGCATGCAATACATATGTACATAAATATGTAAAATTATTATATTTGATAGCGACGGCGTTTGCAAGTATATGGGCTATAGGATATAAAAGCCCAAATTAAATGAAAATTTACAGATATTCAATTTGAGTGCTTCTAAATGGCATAAATTTCCATAAATATGTATTTTTGCAGAAAATAATCACACAAACTCGATTTTTTTTTTAATTAAATTGTTTTATTCTTGTATTAATGTTTTGAATAGACTTAAAATTTTTCTTGTTTTTTTTCTAATATACTTCATGTACTTATGTATGTACATATATTTAATTTCTAATTTACCATTTTGAAGTAAAAAATTCCAAATTAAGGGGGTATTCTAATTTGGACAAATGATTTCCATGGAATTTTTGAAGTGTTGTAAAAAAAGCCATTCATATTTTACAATAAGGATAGTACAGAAAAAAAATTAAAACAGTTAAAAATTTGCATCTGATTAAATGGGGGATCTCCTAAAATTGGCACGTGACCATACCCACAATTGCAAACTTTCTGGCAATCTGAAACCAAACACAAAATTAATCTACTATAATGTCGCTATGTCCGGTTTTACGGAAAAGTTGAAAATTTTTTCTCCGAAATGGCGAATGCCTGGAAAAAAACTATCTTTTCGATTGTTCGAATAAAAACCAGCCTTTTTTCAACAAATATGTAAAAAATTAAATATTTGTTTAGAAGTTCTTACTGTTACAAACATACACTATTATCAAAAATATTCTGGAATTTTTCAAAAAAATATTTAAAAGTCGGCCATTACGCAGCCATTTCCAGTGACCCATCGGAAAAAAGATGCGTCCGCGTTGGCAGTATAACTCCCTACCGGATCATCTAAAGAGAAAAAACTACGTGTTTTAGTTAAAATATTAACTCAAAACAACAAAAAGAACAACAAAGCGGCGGGGGCCGATGGATTGCCGGCCGAGTTATTCAAACAGGGCGGCGAAGAACTGATAAGGAGCATGCATCAGCTTCTTTGTAAAATATGGTCGGACGAAAGCATGCCCAACGATTGGAATTTAAGTGTGCTATGCCCAATCCATAAAAAAGGAGACCCCACAATCTGCGCCAACTACCGTGGGATTAGCCTCCTCAACATCGCATATAAGGTTCTATCGAGCGTATTGTGTGAAAGATTAAAGCCCACTGTCAACAAACTGATTGGACCTTATCAGTGTGGCTTCAGACCTGGTAAATCAACAACCGAACAGATATTCACCATGCGCCAAATCTTGGAAAAGACCCGTGAAAGAAGAATCGACACACACCACCTCTTCGTCGATTTCAAAGCTGCTTTCGACAGCACGAAAAGGAGCTGCCTTTATGCTGCAATGTCTGAATTTGGTATCCGAGCAAAACTAAAACGGTTGTGTAAACTGACGTTGAGTAACACCAAAAGCTTCGCCAGGATCGGGAAGGACCTCTCCGAGCCGTTCGATGCCAAACGAGGTTTCAGACAAGGTGACTCCCTATCGTGCGACTTCTTCAACCTGCTTCTGGAGAAAATAGTTCGAGCTGCAGAACTAAATAGAGAAGGTACCATCTTCTATAAGAGTGTACAACTGCAGGCGTATGCCAACGATATTGATATCATCGGCCTCAACAACCGCGCCGTTAGTTTAGCTTTCCTGGACAAGGAAGCCAATCAAATGGGAGTGGCAGTGAACGAGAGCAAGACGAAATATCTCCTGTCATCAAACAAACAGTCGTGGCACTCGCAACTTGGCTCTCACGTCACTGTTGACAGTCATAACTTTGAAGTTGTAGATAATTTCGTCTATCTTGGAACCAGCGTAAACACCACAAACAATGTCAGCCTGGAAATCCAACGCAGGATTGCTCTTGCCAACAGGTGCTACTTCGGATTGAGTAGGCAATTGAAAAGTAAAGTCCTCTCTCGACGAACAAAAGCCAAACTCTATAAGTCGCTCATAATTCCCGTCCTGCTATATGGTGCAGAGGCTTGGGCGATGACGGCAACCGATGAGTCGACGTTACGAGTTTTCGAGAGAAAAATTCCGTGAAAGATTTATGGTCCTTTGCGCATTGGCCACGGCGAAATCGCATTCGATGGAACGATGAGCTGTACGAGATATACGACGACATTGACATAGTTCAGCGAATTAAAAGACAGCGGCTACGCTGGCTAGGTCATGTTGTCCGGATGGATGAAAACACTCCAGCTCTGAAAGTATTCGACGCGAAGTATTCGACGCAGTACCCGCCGGGGGAAGCAGAGGAAGAGGAAGACCTCCACTCCGTTGGAAGGACCAAGTGGAGAAGGACCTGGCTTCGCTTGGAATATCCAATTGGCGCCACGTAGCGAAAAGAAGAAACGACTGGCGCGCTGTTGTTAACTTGGCTATAATCGCGTAAGCGGTGTCTACGCCAATTAAGAAGAAGAAGATTAACTCAAAACTTAGACGAAAGAAAAAAAACTGAAAATTGCTTTTTGGCAAATATTTTAACAAAAACTTTAAAATTTCGTGAAAATAAAGAAGATATTCGCTATATTTTGAATTTTTGTACAAGGGAAGAATGCCACGCAAATCACCAATGAAATTTATGAAGTTTACAGAGACGATGCTGTATTAGTTCGTTTAGCACAACAATGGTTCGCTCGCTCCCGTTCTGAAGTTTCGATGTGAAAGATTTACAGTGATGGAATAATGTCTGTAGCGAAGAAATGGCAAAAAATGGTAGACCAAAATGTTACTTTTATCTTCATTATTGTTCATTATAAATATAAAAAAATAAGTCGAAGTTTGATTAGAAATACGAAAAGACTTTTTCGACTACCCAATATCTCGAAGTTTATACGTCCTTTATTATTTCTTGTACGTAAAGATACTCTACAACTGAATAAAAACATGCTAAATATTTTATTATTAAAAATGTTGATTCTCAACTGCAGCATTGTTGCACCTGGGCTGATTATTTTTCAAACAAACCTACAAAATTGCGGTTTCAAACGATTAAAACTAACAAACTTGCCGAAGGCTTTCAAGCGTATTTCTGTCAAGAAAAAAACTTGCAAAAAACCCAGTCTTCCGAATCGGTTTAAACATATAAGTCCATTTTTTAGTCGGATGAACTTAAGGAGTCCAAAAATCTGGCAGGAAAGAATACATATACTTACCGAAAAATAAATATATGGTATATACATACATACATACATATGTCTATATGCACCTTTTCATTCCAAAGTAATTTTCCCTCAGAAAATACATATAAATATGTATGGAAATATATACACTGAATTGTGTATAACGGTATACCTTAATTAAAACCATTCAAAATCATTTACATGCATCAATTACATTGAAAAGAAAAGCAATTTCAAGCAATTGAGACAATAAATAAACGCCAAATGACGACGCAGCCCATGCTGGAGGGCGGAGAAATGGGGAAAACGTTACGGCATGGGAGCACATTAGCTACTGGAAACATGTCGATAAGCACAAACCACACAAAATCAATCTTGAAAGACGAAATACCACAAATAAGAAGTGTTAGCAAAAACACTGGATAACGGCAACGGAAGGAAGACTGCAGAAACAAGAAAAAAATACAAATACTTTGAGAATACGTGAAGTTATCGATATCCAGCCTCCGGGGAATGCAGAGATTACGAGTACACCAAAAAACCAGCAACGTTGTAGCATGTGGCTTGAGTGGGGAGAACTTAGGCAGACTAAGACAAATGCAGACAGCAATAGGGCGGTAGGGAATAATAAAAAATAACACGCAGAAAAATGCCAACAACAAGCGCACTTATTGGCGCAAGGGTGTGGTTGGGCAAGACAATCAATGGGAACATAAGGATACAAGAAAACATTTGAAGAGCATAAATATGGTGGTAAATGAAAGTAGAGAGGAAATGAGAATTGAAAACGGGTGAATATATAAAAATGCTTAAATAAAATAGGAATTAAAGAAAGAAAATTTATATTTTGTAATTTTGTTAAATTAAAATTAAAACATTTTTCATTAATGCTGAGCAAAAAATAATTAAAAACGCTAAAAACGTTATCTTCGATCTTTAGAAGTCATGTATAAACCGTAGTTCGAATGGCAATCTTACCCCCTAGGTGGTACCAATCTATGGAAGTTTTTGTCCAGCAACGAATTTTCCGTCAAACAGCATTTGACTCTCATAATATAGGCAAACATTTAGCATGGTTAAGCATTTGATTCGCAAATAAAATCGAAAACTTGCCTCATATACTATGTAAGCTGTAAGCGTCACCATAAGAAAAATTGATTCATTGACTACAATCTTCTAGATATTGGATACAACATAATATAACATCAGCTATGAATATAAAAATCTAAATCGGAAATATGTATATGCGAATTACAATAAAATGTACTCGCTCTCCGTGAGCAAAAACAGGCGAAGGAAAATACTAACCAAAAAACAACAACAATAAATATGGTTGCAGGCGGACTTGTAAGGTGTAGCTGGTTATAACCGTTGTTTTACTTTTCACTATTATTGGATTTGTATATACAATGTAGCTAAAGACGTATGTATGTTTAGATATGTTGGTGCTTGTACCTATACATAATATCGCATGGTCGTCACTTCGTGTTCAACACAAGTAGCAAATACAAACTAAATTGCTCTTTCTCTTTTACTCTAGCTATCTTTGGCTGCTAACAACAACCCACCAACCAGCATAGCGTCTAGCAAGCAACATAGTCGTATAGCTGAAAGCAGTCATGTTGCAACAGATAGTTAGTAAACATGTGTATATGCATGCAACATACATAGAAAAGTAGCTAAGTGCATGTAAGGTTCAAAGTAAAATAAAAAAACATAAGTAAAAAAGTAAAGAAATCGGCTGCTGTAGATAACTTTTACTGTAACTTTTACTACCACTACATACATACTTACTCTCATGCAATTACTGCGCGCATTTGTTGCAACATCTTTTACCAATTATGTGTGCGTTTAGTGCCAGTAGAGACTACAGCAACGTTGTGTGCACATTTGTGTTTATATATTTTTTCGTACTTACAGATATGTATATACTATATAATTTATAAATATACATATGTACATATATGCCTTTAACACGCATTTTCGCTATCATCCTTTGGATTTCGCTTTACTTGCGTCCATTTAATGTTTAACAGGCAGTCACTTAATCACATCAACATATCGCTACATACTCTGCAACAATCTGTATATATAGCTATGTACATGTGTGTGTGATACTGTTGTTGTTGTTGTTTTCGCGTGTGTAAGCCTATACTGTGCTCAACGTAATGTGAATTAGTTAAATCCCTTGCAATTATTGTAAACGCAGTCGTGTAATCGCTGACACTCCATGGCCTGCGTTATGGCTGAGATAGTTAGTCTATAGTGGAAGGCAAAGCAAGGCAATACAGGCGAGTTATTAAATAGGAATTAATGTTTTTGAATATTTTAGGGTGCCTACTTCAATATGAAAAAATATGCGATTTTGAATTCTGTTTATTTTTCTGTTGTTGTTATTATTCTACAATTACCCAAAAAATGCTTCAGAATTCCTGATCCATAAGTTCATCTAAAGGTTAACATTTTTTTTGGTGGTTAGAAATATTTCGAAGTTTCTTCTACATATTTATATTTGATGGCATCAGAAGTCCTTCTTATGTACATATGTACATATATGTATAAATAATTTTACAGAATTTCTTATATACATACCCATATATAATTTACAGATTGTTGGTAAAAATTTTGAACAGTTTTTAAGCCGCTAACGGCAGTCTGAAAATATTTTTTAAAGGTAAAAATGTGTATTCTTAGTACAATTTTGTTGAAAATGTTGTTTCACCTTAATGAAGATCAAAGTCTCCGAACGGTTTCCCGACTAATAAAGCAATTGTATGTTAAAAGTTCACGCGGAGAGTTAATATTGTTTGCCGATTGCACTGTCTCCGTGAAATATTCACAGCCCTAAAGCTCTATATGCCAGCGCTGAAGCCTTTTTAAGTGGTAAAAAGTGAAAAAAGTAATGGTAGGTTGAAACACATTGAAAAGATAATCATAGAAAGATCTTCAACTTTTGTGTTAACCTTTTTTTCACATAACCTCAAAATGTGTGTGAAAAATTCAAGTAGCCAAAGTTTCTGGTTTTTTTTTTATTTTTATATTTTTCAAAATTTATTTTCTTCCACGAAATTTGGGTTAAACAAACACGGACCCAACCACTTAGTAATTTTTGTGACTTCAAATATTTTTCACCGGCTTGGCATAATATCGTAAAATGAACTTCATTTACAATCGGAAATTTTCACTTCATAATATGTACTTTTTTGTTGTGGTTGTTTCTGCGTTGAAATCTTCATTTTATGATGATAGCTATGTATACTATACTATATATTATTGTTTTTATTTAAACTATCTGTTTAAGGGTTACGGGTAAAAACCAAGCTTTCTTCAACCATTTTCTTTTTTTATATAAAAAATTGAATATTTTATCAGAATTTTTCACTGTTACAAACACACACCAGCGACGCCATTTCCGGTGTCCGTTCGGAAAAAAGATACGCCCGTGTTGTGGCGATCCATACAGAATAATCTAGAGTGAAAAAATACGTCTTTTAGTTAAAATTTTAACTTAGAACTTGGACGAAAACTGAAAATTAGATTTTTGACGGACATTTTTACAAAAAAATAATAATTTCAGTGGAAATTTCGCAACATTTTTCTTCAAATAGTTGTAATTGAAAAAAAATTATTCGTCCAAGTCTATAAGAATTAAATCTCAAAGACCTCTGTAAAACTTCATGAAGATGGGTTGATTATTTTCTTGAAGTCTTACCAATCGTTTTCAAAAACACAGTTTCGAGAAAAACGCGTTCAAAAACGGCTTATTTAGCGTCTCGAGGCAAGATACGCACAAGTTCTCAAGGCTGTATCTCTGAAACTATTAATCGAATTAACTTGAAATTGTAAGACAATATTCTTGAGGTGTTGTAGACTTTAATAAGACAATTCAATTTTTTGAAACTTGTAAACCCATGCAACCCCCGAAATCAGTTTTTGTAGACATCAAGTGCGGCAACAAAATTTCCCATCGAACAAACTTCGGTCAAAAATGTGTCGTTATCATGAATATGCGTAACATAAAAATATTAACTCTTAATTTTCCTTTCAAAAACATTATTAGATTTTTTTATATCTATATTACAAATACATACATACATATATGAAGGGTTGCAAGTAATGCTTTAAAGAAATAATTGATTTAACATTGAAAATTTTTTTTTGAGGTACGTAGACCCGGGGGCACGGGTTTTGGTTTCGTCCGACGTGCTGCTATATACATACATACATACATAGATATGTGCTCTAATATTATCCAATCCTTAAAGAGAAATGTTTAGAAAACCGATTACCTTCGATAAAATATTGTATACCCTTAACTTAAACTTTTGTATATTATATTCTCAAATATGTATAATTAAACATTTTTTAATAAAAAATATTGCAAGACTTTAAATTTAAAATTTACAAAACTCATATTTTCATTATTTCAATATACATATGTTAATATGTATAATTTTTATCCCGTGCTGAATGTACATATATTTCATATTCATATGTGCCACATTAAAAAAAAATTAAGAGTCCGATAAATTTTAGGCGCCCTTGGAACGATTTGAAAATTGTCTAAATGCTCATAAAAAAATTAAATTCACAAACAGCAACTAGAGTATACATATATGTACATACATATGTATTTTTCATAATATATTAGATTCAACGACTTCATATGTACATATGTACATATGTATCTACATATGTATATGAAGAGACTAGTTTATTTTCATAAGGATCGTCATATGAAAAATCATAACGACAACAAGCAATGAATTTCTACTTACAACGGACAAACACATACCTAAAAGCCTTAAAGTTCCAGCAACTGCGAGGATCATGTCGAATAGCTGTGCCATCTCGCTCTGACACCAGCTCAACCGATACCGATTTCATGCAGCCACTTCAATTAATTAGTCAAAAGCACGAAATAGCCACACAAATATGAAAGCTGTGAACTAAAAAGGCCACAAAGCTGACTAGCTCATCAGTCACTCAGCGTGTTGTAGCAGCATAACCCCGAAGTTACAAATAATAACAAGCGTTACTACAACCCAGAACGCTTGGTTGGGCAAAAATTTATATGAGACAAAAAGAAAAAAAAATGGTAAAAGTACACGCATACGCACACACATTACAACATTAACAACACAACAACAGTAACGCTTAGCAGATATTGTCGCGCGGAAAAAACTAAAAAAAGTAGAAAATTCACTCAATGCTCAATGCTTGTCAGCGATTGCTTAAACGCGCGCCAACACTGCCCCCTGCCAGATGTAAAGGTTAACGCGACGACTAGCGACGCCGAGCAGCGGACGCATCAGCACACACAATTCGAGCAGCCAAAACAAGCTGGCCCACCCCTTTTCATGCTTACATGCATGTATATGTATGCGTGTCTTGGTGTGTGGTTGTGTGCGTGCGCGCAAATGCTTGTATATTGTAGCTACCGTTGTTTTCGCTTGTTGTCTTGCTGCTTCTAATTTTTCTTGTTTCTCATTTTGAAGCGCGCACACACAGGGGAGCTACTCCCGCCAGCCGCCGCTGTGAAAACCGTAAAAACATAGAAAAAAGCGCGACTAAGCGCAACATAGTCTACTCAATTGCGCTTACAAAGCTACCAACAATATACTTTCATGTGCGCGCCGCTCTATAAGTGCACGTGCATACATACATACATACCAATGTATGTGCATGGGTGTGTATGTCAGCAATCGTGTTGTAGTTATTGTTTTCATGTTTTGTTGGCGTAGTGCTTATGCTACCGCGCCGTGGCAGTGGCAGCGGCATTTACAGCGCAACATGCAATAACAGCCATTTTTCTAGTTGTTAAGTTAATTTTTTCCATGTTCTTCTCTTTTTCACTCGCTCACTTGTGCGCGATATGAAGTTAATGCGACGCGTCGCACCGCACCGCACCCCTTGCCAAAACACATAAACACAAACTGTGTATGCATGTATGTATGCGTCTACATGCGCTCAACCACCGCCCCAACCAAAGCTGCGACCAGTCATACGTTTTGCTTCCTTTTGCTTGCCTGTCTCTTACGCTACTCAACGCCCAGCGCGCACACACGACCACGCGGACATACATAGACTCGGCTACGTCGCCACCTCAGCGCACCGCTTCCCCTGTAATCTAACCGCTCTGCTTCATATTCAACGCTTCTTTTGATTCGTGTTGTCGATTTTTCGTTGTCACATTTTGCCTCTCGCTCACACTCGTCAGGGCGCACTCTTTTGCTACTTTGCTCTCG
Source organism: Bactrocera tryoni (assembly GCF_016617805.1). Taxonomy (NCBI): domain Eukaryota; kingdom Metazoa; phylum Arthropoda; class Insecta; order Diptera; family Tephritidae; genus Bactrocera; species Bactrocera tryoni. The sequence continues at coordinate 33,856,645 of NC_052503.1, read as the reverse complement.
CGTGTTCCTGCCTGTTTGCCTGTAGATATTTTATTTATGGCCGCAGTAGATATGAGACAACGACGATGTTGGTTGTATGGTATCTTGTAGATACAGTTTTGTTGAGCACACAAATACACATATACATATACATATATACAAACAGACGTCCAACACAACCGGTTCAATGCTGGATCTTCTTAACAACTATATACCACTAGTAAGTATTTGCCCGGTGTCCGTTCAACCTTTGCCTACAATTGTCTGTCACATTTGTTGCTGTTGCAGTGTTAAGACAGCAGCAGTGTGGTAGCAGCAGCCTGCCCACTTTAATGATTATCATTATTGCCGATGTTACGCTGCTGTCGCTGTTCGGTGTATCAATGTTATTTGTACAGATGTACATATGTATCTATGCATTTATGTCTGCATGTTGTTCACATGATCTGCGTTGCTTGTTCTTGTTGTTACTGTTAGTGTCGTACGAAGCGATATCTTGTAGGTACATTCTCGTGGTGAGCATGAATGAGCGAACGCTCATGCCACACACTCCTCAAATAGCCAACGTTGCACAACAACAAGTAATATAATTGTGTAAAACAAAAATAAATAAATCTGAAGAGAACGAATGTTTAAAAAGCACTACATTCAGCTTATAAGAGAGAGCAATGCATTCAAATTTGTTGTGAAAGGTGGCGTGCGGTTGCATTAAGGATTACAGTTTTCTTTGTATTTTTTTTTTAAGAAGTTTTAATTTTTTTTTTACTTTTATTAAACTTAGTTAGTTTTATACTGCTTTACATAGGGATTACTGGAGTTGCGAGTATATCAAACGTTATATGACATATGGTGCGCTCGCTTTATGTAATAATTTCTTGGATTCACGTCAGCCGTCGGCTTTTAAGAATTTAAATATCTACTGCTTAGTAAGGAGCGTTCTCTAATTAGGAAGTAAGCAAGTCGTATACTCCGAAATAAATGAGTTCTCATTAGATCAGCGAAATTTGCGCAGCTTTTCAAGAAGAAATATTTTATTTAATACTCTGAGTAGCATTACTTTGAACAGGGTAAATAATTTTCGAAAACAAAAATTATCATAGTGGGTTGAAACGCATTGGGAATGAAAAATAAAATAACAATAAACATAATTCACGAGCGATCTGAGGATTTTGGAATAAATAGACTTCAAATCGGAAAATAACGAATTTTCAATCGCAATTTCTCACGTCAAAATATCGGATTTTTTTTTAATTAGTAGGCTTAATGTTTGCTCAAATCTTTATTCTCTTTTGGAATTAAAAAATATTTATATATTATATTTTTTTCAGAGAATAAAGAAAGGACCCATCAAATGATTAAATTCTCATTCTTCTATTTCACCTACTTTTTATTTCGTGGTAGTAGCCACGGCAAGTCGGAAAAAAAGTGAATAATCGTATTTTTTAGCATTTTGTCTTTTATCACTTTCATATAATAGTGTATAATTTGGAATAAAAACGATATTAAAAATATATTTAGGAAAAAAATTTTATTAGAGGCATTCCTTGTGTGATCGCCTAATTTTTTAGCAAAATTGTGTACAAAATTCATTGAAAGCAAAACATTGTTAAAAATAACAATTTATTTTTGTTTTTAATTGTAGTTTCCTGTGCAAAAATTTCCAAAAATTACCTTTTTTAACTGCGACCGCCTAAATTGGGTCTGCGTTATAACAGTCTTCAAGGGGTTATATACAGTTAGATGGCCGAAAGAAGCGAATTTTCCAGATTTTTTTCAGAGAAAACTTTTAAACTTATTGATCCAAAAATATATATGTACATACATATATGATATTTTTTAACTGTATTTCAAGACTTAGTATTAGTAAAATATTAAGTTGGAAAGAAACTGCACCTGATTTCCGGGCGCTTTTCTCAAAGAAGACTTTTTGCGGTCACCACTATAACTCTGAACCGGATTCCTTGAAATTAAAAAACCAAACAGATTTCGTTAAAATAATGTTTAATTTAGTAATAAATCGAAGGAATAAGCAAAATAAAATTTTTTTACAAAATGGCGGTTTCACAAAAAATTTGAGACAAATCGGTTTAGCCGTTTTTGAGTAATGTTGGTCACCGACTTTGAAAACACCCTATTGAGAAAAACGCGCTTAAGGGTCTCAGTGTGACCCTCTGAAAAATCACTGATTTTCGCGGTTTTTTTTTTGTTAATGTTGAAATTAACTAATCGGTTGTTATAAATAAATATGTACAATCATGACGAATACAAAATGATTTTTTTACATTTATTTATTGGGTGTATAATAGTTAAATGAAATGTTGAAATGCCACGTAAAAAAAGGTCCTGTAAGATGACTTTGATTTAAAACAAAAATTTCAAAAATATGATTAATCTTTAGGAAAGTTGCTATTGCGCTATGGAAGCTTTTTTTAAATTTGAAGTTTGAAATTTGTCGCCGAAAAAAAATAGAAGCTTCCATAGCGCGATAGCGAATGTCGTTAAAAATGTTCTCTCCAAATTGGAACTAGATATCTTCAAAACTCTTCCTTTAAGAGTGGAAACCTTTTTGAAAAACACCATTCTGAAAGAAAACGCGTTTAATATTAGCGAAATTAATTATTTTCTAAACTTTCAAAACTAATTGTTTCAACTTTTATTATATTTTAGTGATAAAAATTTACATACATATGTACATAATGTATGCGTAAGCTCTTTTTTATTAATAAATAATTGATTTTGCAGGCTGCTTAAAATATTAAAGTAATAAATTACGTTAACCCTTGTGTGTCACATACATACATATGTATGTAAGTCGAAATTACATCGATACGCTATTTTTCAGAAACAATTTTGAAGGCTTTACCAAAACATTAATATTTTTTCAATTACTAATAGAAATAAAATTTTTCATTAAGCTACCTTTTTATATATTTTTTGATTTTCTACATGAACCTACGGATCCATAAACTTCCATATACCAACTATTTGCCGGACTGTTGTTGTTTTCGATTTCTTCCCATATCAATATTCGTTATAGTAGTACGTTTGTAAATAAGTTTATTCCTGCTGCAATCGAGTTTATTCCTCTATGTGTATTTTGGACTTTACAAGTACCCCAATTAACCACCCCGCTTGCAGCAATCCAATTGTGTATGCCACATTTGCTGGCCGATACCTCGCGCTGCAGAGCATATTTTTTTGCTGTTAGTACTGTTGTTGTTGTTGTGTGTTACAAAATAAACTCCTTGTCCAACTCCACTCTGCAATGTATGTGTACATACTCATTTAGCATTATCATCATTTGTTATTGCTTGCTTTTGTTGTTGTTTTTTATGCACTTCTTGTTCTTCAATTTGCTTTTGATTGTTGTTACTCTTTATTACATGTGCTGTATTTAACTTTTCTTATAACTCTCTTAAAACACCGCACGTCACCGCTGCAAACACACGCGAACAAACACTTTTGCTGCTACTACACAGTTGCACGAGTGTAGTCGTAGAACGACTCTGCTCTTCAACAGCACGACACGCTCAAATGCAATTTTACAGTTTTTATGCACTGCATATTGTATCTGAATACGCTCTCTTGCTTCGCTCAGTCAGTAGACAAGTCACTCTCTCCCTGTATAGCACGCGCTCTACAAAATTATGCTCCCTATGTAGTGGTGCATCTATGTGTCAATTCGTTAGTTACCTTCCGCTAACCTTTCGTTACTCCCTTTGCAAACAGTCATCAGTATGTGTATGCGTGTGTGTGTGTGCGCTTGCCTCTGCGTAAACATGTATTTGTGTGTCTTACTGCTGCGATTGCCTGATGTTTTCTTGATGTACTCTCATGTTTTGTTGGTGGTTGTTGTTATTGTTTGGCACTCATTATTGCGACGAGTATTGTTGTAGTAGCGCTGAACCCACCACCATCACCATCACCACCACCACTAATACCACCAACAACAGAGCGAGCTACTGCGCTGCGGGCAGCCAGTCACCCAGCCAGCCATGCTATCACCATTATCGTTGCTTTACTTGTACAACCAATTGTTGTTATTGTTGTTTTGTGTGAATGTATGGGTGTGTGTGTTTTTTCGTTTCATTTGTTATTGTGGCTGTACATCGTGTCGTTGTTGATGTTTATGTCGATGTCGTAGTAGTTCGTTGTCGTTGTACATTGCCTGGCGCATTGCTGTTGTTGTCGTCGTCATCATCATCGTGTCGTCGTGTTGTAATTCCCATTTGTTGTACAACTTTGTAGTTGCTCATGTTGGAAATTCATGTTAGTCTACTTTTGACTGTTACGCAGATTGTTTGCATCGTCGTGCCGTGTCGCTCGCATATGCTCGCACGTTCGCTCCACCGTCGTACGCCGTCGAACGATGTCAGTTGTTGGTTAGCCAGTGCCTGCCGTTTGTTACGATTCCACACTATACGGGTAGTTAGTGCGCTCGCCCACTGGCCCGCTGCCGTCAATCAGTGTTGTCAGTGCACCATATCATACACTAAGTACTACTAGCTTGTGTTTAGCCAAATCGCGTTCGCACGGCAGCTTAACGAAATCTTCAATATTAATTTGTGTGCTGCCAAAAAGTGTTAACTGTAAAAATTTGGAAACGAAATTCATTTTCGGTGTGATTTTTAGGCGTAACAACGTAAATTTTGGCAAAAAGTAAAAACTCGACTCTGTAACGAAGAAGAAACAGCAAATCGTGCGTGTGCCAGTAAACTAAGAAATTGCGTCGGCAAAAGTGCGTAGAAAAAATTTCCAAGTTGTGCAAAGAAAAAAAATAGCGCCGGTAGCTTTAACTGTTTTCATGGATTTATGTACAAATGTGTTTATATATCGCTTGGATTAATTGGAAAGTGAACAGAAAAAAAGTATAAATTTAAATAAACCCGAAAAAATTATTACTCTCGCAAAATTAGTGTAAAGCAGAGCCGGTGATTACCCGCTTTGTTGTGCTAATCGTGTAAGCTGTGGCATTAATTGCAGTTCTAATAAGAAACAAAAAGTAATAAGCGTGTGAAACTAATGCAGGCAAAAAATTAATCATTCAATAATTGCTGCGGTTTAGCGTGTGCGCCTGCATAGTTTATATAAATAGTATTAAATTTTAATTATTTTCGCCAAATCATAACATTAAATGACAGTGCACAGTAATGACAGTGGTGTGTGTTTAGTAATGGTGCGTATAAATTTTAATATTTTTCCTGTAATATTAAGAAATACACATTCTTCAATGATTTTCTCTAAATTTTCTTCTAATGGAGATAGAGATTAATTATTCTTGCTTAACATTCATATGTACATATGTATATGAATGTACTACAGAAACTTGTAGATGTATTTACATACATATGTACAAAAGAAGCTCAGAAAAAATTGTATATAAAAATTTAAAATTTTGCCTGTTCAATTGTCAATTGTTTTCAATATGTTGATAACATGCCCTTGAAGTACCATAAAATGTTAGCTGTATGCATGGTCTATAGCAGCCGCTAAGGTTAGACCTGTTTTTAAGATTTTCGGAATTTTCGTTAAAAGCTAATACTTCGTTATTTGTTCGTGAATTCTTGACCAAAAACCATACTGTAACAACCAGTCTCCATATTCCCCAATCATGGCTTCGTATGACGTTTTCCTAGTTCCAAAAATAAAGCGAACCTTAAAGTGCCGTCGTTTTAAAAGATTGATGAAAATCGCTGAAAGAGCAAAAGCTATGCCAAAACTCATTTTTGAGATAGTTTTCGACGATTGGAAGGGTGCTGGTAGAAGTACAAATTATGGAATGGGATTGTATTTTCAAAAGTAGAAAGTTCTCATTATTTCCTGAATACAACTTATATATGTATATATGTATGTATATGCCATACACAAATTGATAAAAAATATTAATTTATGAACATTTTGCGTCAATAATGAAAATTTTCTCAATATAATTCACTGATTTTCTTACATCCTGCCCGAAAAATTGTGAATAGTATGTATTTAAGGACACATTTTGTTTTGTATATGGACACTTTATATTGAATATGCAAACTTTCGACATTTGTCTTTTAAGATTTTCAATAAATTATGAAAACAACAATATTTTATGTTTTGTAATCATCTATAACAATCGCGTAACTGCACGTGTGAGTAGTTTGCTGAATATAGTCAGTGAGAGTGCAGTACACTATAAAGTTTCATCTCAAGTGTTTGCCGCCGCTCTCAAAATGGGAAAAGTTTTTCTGTAAATAACCAACAGCATATGAAGTATTTTGTTATCAATTTGCTTGATTTACACAAACAAATTCTACTGTGGAAACTTTTAACTTATTTCAAAAACAAAAATATTTATAACTAATATAAAAAGTTAATGTTTCTGATGCCTGATGGACAAAAATTACCTTTTAATTTGATCACAGTAGTATATCTTCGAAAAGTTTATGTATTTTCATTTCAAGCTTCACTGACTCGAAATATACTTCATAATACTAAAGCAGACTTTTATATTGTTTTGAGACTGAACTAACCGGATTCTTTTATACCTACCAACACGACGCCTGTCATAATATTTTCCTTAATATTTCTTTTTTAATTTTGCGAATAATATACAGCCAACCAATTTCACATTTTCTCAATGAGATTTTTACTTCTGAGAGCATATTTCGCCGGTAGAAACCATACTTGCTCTTATAAAATTTTAAGTTTAATATAAAAATTTTCAAAGTAAATAGTTAAACACTTTGACCCAAACAATTATGAAAATGAGTTTCAAAAATTTTATCCCCGAAATTAAAAATTGATATCTCCTATATGAGAAAATGTGTATGTACATATATACATATGAAGGCTGTCGAAGACTTTGTTAACTCACGAGCGAGCTTATATTTTTCCTCTGAATATTTCTCTTCTCTCTTGATTGTTTTCTTTAAAAATTCTTAAAAATTTTGTGGATTCAGCAGTATTTCTGTTTCAAAATTAAGATTTTATACATTTTTGACAAATTTTAAATTTTTTATAGAATTTGCCGCAGCAAATAGTAGAGACAAATATTATGTTTTTTTATAATTTTTAATAATTTGACTAACTAACCATTCAAATTTAAATAATATGCAGCATAAAGTTTTCATTTGCCACTGTCAGATATAACCATTTTATAACTGAAACTCAATTTTTTCCAATATGAGGTGTTTCTAATATATCATTTTTCCTTCGCCTATAAACTTATAAAAAGTGATGTTACGTTATTTTGCATTTTAAGTGAGTATAAGCTCAATTACAAAAAAAAATAAAACTATCAAAAAGCGTGTGATATTAAAAATGTGCTTCCCCAAAAAGCACGTGTTGCATTAAACTTTAAGACAAAAGTATAAAAAATATATATTCAAAACTAATCATAAAACTGGCTTCATTTTTCAAACTACGCTATAGTTTTATGGTTATATTTTTGAGCTCATGGTAAAGAAACTTCATTTTATTGATCACAATCGCAATTTACGAGCATTTTTCCCACTAACCGAAACCGGAATGATTTAAACTGCACAAATGGCAAATACAAGCATCAACACCACAGTATTTGGTGGTTTTAATTGCTCTATTGATTTTTTGATTAGTTCAACTCTTTATGTCTGATGGAAAATCACGTTATTTCGGCTGGTTAGTGCGAACTGATTGAGTGAATTTCAATCAATGCAGTGCAGCGATTTTATTATGATGAGATAATTTATGACCGAAAGAAGAACTATTGAAATTTTGAGTTAAAAAACCGATGAGTGCTAATATAAAACTATGCGGATATGCGTGGAAATTTTTAAGTTTATCAAATGACTCTTTTTTGCTTAAAAATTAATGGTGATTTGCTTAATAGCCAGTTTCAAAAGTTATAACTTATATTATTTCAAACTAAAAAATGCACGTTTCGTTGCAACAACAATTGCCGAATCGAATTTGCCGCTTTAACTTAATTCTGTTATAAAATTCTTTGCGATTATTCAATTGAAAATTAAACATATTTAATTATATATGCCATGAAGAAGCACTTTTCGAAGTGCACACGCTTTTTGAGCCACAAGCGATTATTTAAATATTACATATGTACATACATATGTATTTATTTATTATCAATATTTTTCTTCAATATATTTTTAGCGCCTAATTTTATATTCGAAGCGAAATCAATGAATGAATGCAAACTTTTAAAAATATGCACGTGAATCATATTGCTTATCGCTTGGTGACAGCCAATACATATGTATGCATGTACGTATTTACGAGCACTTACGTATGTAGAACACTGTGTCGTCATTGGTTATCTCCACTGTTTGCCGAAAATATACTCGTGCAGATTTACTATATTTGTGTATACTCTTTAATTTCTGCTCAATTCAACCAGATTACAACTCCGACTATCTTTTTTTATGAAACTGAGTGTAAAAATTGATAAATTTAATATAAATTGTGTTGACAGCGTTGCTGTAGATAATCCACTATAATTAAAGAAATCTATAATTAGTGAAGTCGTGATGAAAAGGTTTATGCTTAAGTAAGTTAGAGCGCGAAGTTTTGTTAAGGTAAAAATCTGTATATTTTTCACAATGAGCGTAAAGAGTAAATATATATTTGTTTTTAAACAGAATTAAAAATTAGAAATTGACTTAAAAGTAGAATAGAGAATTTAGTTGATTTGAGTACAAAAGCCTTTCAAAACGGTAAACAATTAAAGAAATTCGTTGGTGGTTGAAACATGTTGGAAACGTGAGATAAAATAATAAAAATGAAAAGAGCAACAATTTACGGGCGACCAGAGGTCGGAAAGAGGAAGAAATGGGGCATGGTTTAAATTTTAAGGATTAAAAACGATTAATTTCGCCAATAAAGAAGAAGAAGAATCTCGATTACAGACGAAACTATGGGCCCTATAGAAAAAAGTTAGAAAAGTTGTAGCTAATGAAGAGATCTACTACTATCTTAACTATTATATAACCTCAAACTTTAGATAAGAAAAACAAATTTTTAAGTTTTTGATATTTTTATCTTTATCTTACACACAACAAAAATTTTTTAGCGAACTTTGGTGTACACTTACCCTTATTTTTCCCAGAAAAATCAAAAAAAAAAAAATATATATATCAAAAAAATAAATTTTAATTTTAATTTAATTAATTTAAATAATTTTTTTCAGAAAACCCAAAAAAAAATAGCATGCTTTATAAAAAGACTGGAATTGGTTATTTGTTATTAATATAAAGTTTTGAAAAAATTTTTCATTATTAAGATTTACTATAAATTTTGTTTTGAAAATATTATGAGAATATATAAACGAGCTTATTTTAATTAAAAAATAAAATGTGTTATTATATTTTATTATTGCAGCATTAACAATATTTCGTTATATAAACAACACTCGCATATAAAAGACAATAATAAATCTTACTTTGAAAAAAATTATTAAAATTTTCAAAATCTTTATGCAATATTTTCGTCAAGTGTACTAATTTCCGCCGTTCTCAAACTGCAGTTACCGCCATCCAGTATAGACAGTCTGTAAATATTTAATAACACTTAAAGAATTATAAGGTAAATTCAAATTAACTGCCATTAAAATTATGCAAAATGTGGTCACTTTGTTGCCGTTAGCCACAATTATTGTACATACACATATATGATACAAGGAACAGCAATATAAATAGTCGCAGAGCAATAAATCACCGACGCCACAGTGGAGCAAAATGCGCTTGGAGATATATAAATACAATTACATGTATGTATGTTTGTGTATGCATGTGTCTCTCTTTAAATTGCCAAAAGGTAATTATATGTGCGCCGCCGTTTACATGCATACATATGTACATGTCAGCGGCAATGCCACATTTTCAATTAAAATCGAGTCGACTTTGCGGCGCGCAGAGCTTGCATTCAACGTGAGCGACTTTATGTGAAATTATAAAGGAAATTCAGCGCTTTGTTTTTGCTTTGCTACATTTGCAACGTAAAACGTTTAATTGCGCAATTTTCATTTACTTGCTTTTTTCTTTTACAATGTTTTTTTTTTTTTGTATTTTTGTTTTGTTTTCCATTGTTTTTTGCACTGCTCCCTTTGGCATGGCATTTCGAATTGATTTTTAATTACAACTTTCATGTTGTACAACAGCTGCTGGCATTGTTGCCACAATCAGTGTGCAGCAAACATATCCGCCATTGACATGGCGAAAAACATGCGCTACTGTTTTGTCAGCTTGTGCTGCGCGATATCTCCTCCGCTATCATCATATGCATATGTGTATATATGTACATATATGTATATTTGTTTGTGTGTATGTATGTTTGTGTGCCTGAAGTTATTTCATACACCTACAAGCGTCTACATTAACATACAGCAACAGCAAATACATAAATGCCAGTGTCGTTGCGGGGGAATAACAGCATTCTGGCGTTCAAGTACAAGTGTTGGCAGCGCGACATGATTTGCCGCCGCTTGCCATCCGCGCGACCGCATGTTGGCTGTGTGATTCGCAGCCGCAACGCGCTTATCAGTCAGTCTATTGGCGCGCTGTGACCGTCCCCATTTTTTCACTCCTGTTCAATAGTGTTCAATAGATGTTCTTGCCAATGTTGTTTTTTTCGACTTTCGGCGCGTCTTCAGTGAGTTGATTAAAATTTGTTGCATTTTTCAGCGATGTTCAAAGTACATATGTTTACCTAAGCGTACAAGTAACGCTCGCTGATATGTACTTACATGCAGCGACATTCTTTGCCAACTTATATAAGCACGTATGTATGTGTGTGTATGTATGCTAGTGACAGCAGCGAAATCGTTTTATCTCGAGTTGTTGTAGTCGGTGAATTTTCTATTTCATTTGAAATGGTATTTTGGTTTGCTGCAAAATGAATTCTTCGGTTTTGTGGCAAATAGCGTGGCAAATGTGTGTTCATTTATTTATAAAAAAATACATACATATGTATTAATAATGATAAAAATAGCATGATTAAACGAAAAGTTATGCAACATTTGTTTTGCTTGCGAGATTTGCAAGAACATCTCGTCGGTTTATTATCTGCAAAAATCTTCTGTTTTCAGCTTCTTAAATTATATCGCAGCGCGTATTGGCACAGCGTTGCAAGTGGTTGGGTATATGAATTTTATCATTTTTAAGTGTATGTAAAATATAAAAAAATAAATATTTTTAGAATTTTCATATTGAATTCAATGTGTTTTTTTTTAAACACATTAAATGGTTTTGTAATGAGTAAAAACACAGATCTTTGTTAAAATAAATAAGATTTGGGTAATAAAATAAGTGGGAAAAAAGAAATATGAGAGCTGGTTCAAAGCAAAAATATTTGAAAAGTACAAAAATAAAAACAAAAACTAAAAGAATAAACATTTTGATTTCAACTCTTCAATCACAATGGACAAAACATATGCATCTTTTTGGAAGCAATGGTAAAGAGATAAGTTTTACTAATATTTTGTTGCAAATCCATTATTTCTATTACTTCGGTACATTTCCCCGGCATTGAGGCAGTTGAATTATAGTTTTCATCGGAATCATAACAAATTGTCTATTATATTGGAATCTATTAAAAGTTCATGGCCATTTTTTAGATTAGTCCTATCTATGCCCCACCTAACCAGCTTCCCAAAGTTCTCAATAGGGTTGAGATCTGGGGACTGTGGTGGCCATTCCACAACATCAACGTTGTTTGCTTCAAACCAAAACTTGACACATTTAGATGTGTGTTTGTAGTCGTTGATTCATCACCAAATAGAATGGCTTTCCATTTATTGATTGGCCAACTTAGCTGCTCTTTAGCGAGTTCTAAACGGCCGCGATGTGTTATAGTGGTCCAATGTTAACAATTTCTTTCGATATTGTACCATTGCTTTGGACAATAATCCATGCAAAATTGCGTGAAAATATTTCGTCAAAGAAAAAAGTTTTAGATGCAAGAGCAAGTTTTCGATGGTTCAGTTTGTATGACAGGTATATGCTATAGTGGTCCGATATCGACGATTCCGACAAATGTGAAGCTTCTTGAAGAGAACAGCATGTGTGCCAAATTTCCGCTCGATATGTCAGAAACGCATATACAGATTGACGGACGGACATGATTATGATAAGTCGACTCACTCGTCTCGCTGATTATTATAACATAATTTATAGAGACTCCGAAATTTGTTGTTGTTGTTGTAACGGGTACCTATCCCCGTTTGGATGGTAAGAGTTAAATAAGTTGTCATCGACGTCATACAACGGTAGGCCCAGGAAACTACTGTACTGTTTCGACAGGGTCGGACCAAAGGTAGAGGGGTCTCAGATGTATAGATGTATGTATTGCTGGTGGCTAGCGTCATGCGACGACTCATTGCACGCTGGACATATGTTTGATATGTCAGGGTTATTTCTGGATTAGTAGGGGTTTAACCTGCTATAGTATCCAGAATGAAGCTGCGTAAGAGTCTCTCTCGTTTCTCGCGGCAATTCGAACTCAGTCTCCGACCTTTTCTAATGGCTGTTAGAAACTTAATACATCCTGTTCGGGCTATAAAACTTTGTATGTGAAAAAGTCCGAATTTAACGAAGTAGAAATGAAATTAAATGTTTAATGATTATTTATATGAAAAATAATATTTTTTTGTCATAAAATTTTTCATAATCATATCAATTTTCTTAAATAAAAATAAAATAGTTTTCTATAGGAAATTTTTTTTACCTTTTTGAGCACGATAAACATATTTCCTTTAATTCGCGAAATTTCATTAAAAAATTTTGTTTTAAAACGCAAGAAATACAACTTATCTGAAACTTGTTTCCAACCGTAAGCATACTGATACGTTACCTTACGCCTTGGGTGACACTTGGGGCATGCCCATCGGCCCATAAAAAACTAATCAAAACAAATCAATACCAATGTACAACTCCCAATATTAAATTCACTTACATATACATATATACCAATAATATGTTTATACATACTTATGTACATACATATATAAGTATAAAACCTAACGCTTATCATATGTCTACGAGCGAACTATTTACAGCTTTTTTGGTGGCAGAAGGCATAGCCACTAAAGAAGTGACGTGCTCAAGTGGCCATATGCGATTAAAAAATAATAATTCTAAACAATTGCTGTCAGACAGCACCAAATAAACACATGCACATACTATGCTATATATGTATGTATGTAATAGCATACAGAGGGAATTTAAAATGGGCGACTTTAATATGTTGAATAAACAACAACAACTACATGCAAGTATGTAACTAAAGCAATCTCAGCGAACTATTAGCTGGTTGAGCTGTGCGCAAAGATTATGGCGATATCGACAATAACTGCGACGTCAAAGACGATGACGACGACGACGACGACAAAGTGGCTTTGCTCACCGATAACGCAGGGGCAGCGCTTCAAGTAAACAAACAGGAGCGGCAGATTCAAAGCGTGTTCAATCAAACTGATTGCCGGCCATGATTGGTGCAGTTGTTTGTATTTAGTTTTAAATTTTTTCTCTCAATATTCTTATGTTTTCTTTATACATTATGTGTTGGATATGTTTTCGATTTGCTGTGTCAATAAATGCCTGGCTGTTGCTTAGAACGAGTGTCACATAAACAAGCTTGTTCGTCATACAATATTTTCATACACATATGTATATGCTTTTTCCTATACACACATGTGTAGTGGTATGTGTATTGCGTTGTTATTTATTAAACAAATAAAGTGCATACAGCAAATAAATAAATAAATACCGCTGAAAACATGAGCTGTAATATTACAAATAATAACAAATCAAACACTTTCAGTTGTCACTTGAAACAAGTCGAATACAACAACTTCAACTTGAACGTCAACAAACGCCGCCAACAAGTCAAAGCAAGTCAAGTCAAGCAAATGTTGTTAAATGCGCGTCTATGAAGAAGTTTTCTACTTTTACGGCATTTATGCACGATGCTATACTGTCGGTTGCAAATGAACACGGATATCGCGTTAGTGCCACACGCGCTTCAAATAATACGTGTATGCAACATGAAATGTTTAGAATGTTGGCAGGTTTTTTTTGTTGGTATTACTGTCGTAATTTACATTAAACTTATCGATTTACAGTTATTTTGCAATATTAAGCGTTTATTTACAGTGTTGTATACATTTTTTCTATGTTGTTGTGAAGCTAATGTGGCGTGGCGTTACACTAGTTTACAGTCATTTTCGACTTTGTTGTTAGAGGCGCTTTTTTTCTAATTTTGAGTTGCTCAAATCGAAAATGTTAGTCAAAATTTCCTAACACGTAAGACCGTTTATGCAGTCAAGGGGTGTCGGGGTCAAACCAGCACCGTTTATTAAAATGACAAGAATAGTTGGATGTGATGGAATTTTTTTGAACTGAAATTCTTAGTCAAATACTCCACTAGAGGTCTATGCACATCAGGCTCAAATTTTTCTTTCAGCTTTGTGGTGTAGTGTTTTTTGTCAAGGCACACCGTAGTGGGGACTTAAAAAATGTTAGTACTGTTATGTTTAAAAATGTCTAAGTTATGTTTTAAATAAAAAATTATCTTAGCAAGCCTTGACTTAAGGAGTTACATGGGTTTCCTGGCTTAAAAAACAACATTTTTTCAACAATTTTTTTCTCATATAAAAATTAAATATTTTATTAGACTTTTTTATTGTTACAAACATACACAATTAACAAAGAAATTCTGAAATTTTGGGAAAAAAATATTTTAAACTTGGCCATAGCGTCGCCATTCTGGCGACCCCTTGGAAAAAAGATGCGACCGCATTGGCAGGTTTAGTTCTTACAGGATCATCTAAAGTGAAAAAATACGTGTTTAAGTTAAAACCTTAACTTAAAGCTTGGATTAAAGAAAAAAAATAAAATTGGAATTTGGCAGACATTTTTACAAAAAAATATTTTCTGAAAATTTTGCGTCATTTTTTTTTCAAATAGTTGTAATCAAAATAATCCTTCGTCCAAGTCTTGACAACCGATTTCAAAAACACAGTTTCGAGAAAAACGCGTTTAAAGACGGCGCACTTATGTATGTATGTTAGCCTCGCTAACCTCGAGCGCACAAGTTCTCAAGGCTGTATCTCCGAAACTATTACTCCGATAAACTTGAAAATTTAGGACATTCTAGAGGTGTTGTAGAATTTAATAAGACAATAAAAAAATATTTGAACCCATGTAACACCTTAAGGGGTTAGCTAATTCGGGTACTCCCAAAAATGTCCACCCTTGAGAATTACTTTTGAGTGTATGGGAAGAAAGGCAGTGGATTTTCATTCTTTCAGGCCTTATTCGACATGTACATATGTATGTAGGTATTTCATATATATTAAAATAAAGTTACACTGAATCATTGTTACAAAATTAAGTCAAAAAAAATTTTAATTTTTGGAAAATCCTAGCCAAATCTAACCTCTTAAGCCAACCACGACTGATTTTCTGTCAATTTATTATAAGGTCTTATCTTCTTTCACTTGTCTCTAAGCTCCTGAGCATCTTAAATAGCGTAAATGAAGCGATGAATCGATAAAGCTTACTTTAAGATTACTTTTGCGTTAGAGCGTTGTCATAGCGAAAACTAGTTTGGCACCAAACGTACCTTTTAATTGCCAAATCAGCGCCAAGACAATTATTGATGTTTCAACTTAACGATATTTCGTAGATAACCACGTGTCCAGTGTTACGATAGCGCTAGAGAGGCCCTTCTTTGCACCATTTGCGCAGCGCCCTTACTGAAGTGCAGCGCTTGGCGCTAGTAATTGCAGCTCGCGTACAGTAAAAGCCGGTTCATGGCAGTTTACCGCACTTAGGTTTGCACCGGTGCATGCTGGTGATTATACTACAGCATTGTTGTTGTTAAGCCTTTTGAAACGCGTAATTTAAATCAATACTGTCAATCTATTACATGATTTGCCGGTAAGCGGCTACGCCTTTGAAGCTTCAGCGCTTGAGCGCACATATATACAAACTTGGCATACTGAATCACCGATTTGTTGACTTGGTATTGATTTGTTGATACCGAATGGGACAACTTAACAAATAAATGTAGTGTCGAGAAGTTATACAATTTATTGGAAAAAAGTTATTACCGCCGCTGCCACGGCAATTGAAGTTGCTTATCAGGGCGTGCGTCCCTTGCAATGCATGCAGCTGATAACGGTACACGCATTTTTAATTAAATTTTCTATTTATTTTTATATGTACATACACATATATTTACTATTGGTGGCAGCGATAAATAAGCCCTATCATGCTACCAATTCGAGCCCTTCACCTCACTTTATTACAATTTTTTATAAAAGTTTATTTACACCTCTATTACTTGGTTTTCTTTACAGAACGCCGTTTCAACTCGACCGACTGCATCGCCCACAGCCGTCACCGCACAACCCGTCGCGCCGATCCAACAACACCCCACCAACCTTAGCACCAACGCAACGCACACCGTAGCCGCTGCCAACGCGCCGCAACCCACACTCACCGCTTCGGTTGCGTCCGCTGTTGCCGCTGCTGCCGCCGCCGCCGCTGCTGCTGCAGCAGCTGCAGCTGGCGCTGTGCCACCACCACCAAATACCAGCATTAGTAATAATAACAACAACAACAGTCATATTAATAGCAACGTCGTGCCTTTCACCAAGGGCATCACGTCCACAGTAGCAACGCCGCTAACTATCACATCCGCCGCCGCCGCTGCTGCAGCTGCTGCTGCTGCCGCCGCACATCATCATCATAACAACAGCGCCAACGGTAATCCGATGGCCGTAACATCGACAGTACCGCCGGGCGCGCGCTCCATATCGCCATGTTCAACAGCTGCCACACCCTATGGCAGCAGTAGTATACCCGGTGGCGCTAGTCTTAGCGCAAGTGGACCAGGTAGTGGTGTAACGGTTTCGGTTATAGGTCCACCGGGTAGTGGGCCGCCTGGCCTGCCGCCCGGTCTGGTTGGTGGTCCGCCGGGTGCGCCAGGTGCAGGTGGTGTACCACCGCCGCCGGGTACGCCGGGCTCAAATCGTTGCTGTGATACTGGACGCACAATCTACACGGATCCCGTTAGTGGTCAAACGCTGTGCTCATGTCAATATGATATGCTCAGCTACCAGCGTTTGGCGGCCGCCGGCGGACTTGTCACGGGGCCGGGTGGTGTGCCGATCGGCGTGTATCCGGAGGGCATGTCTGCGTATCTATCGGGCATAGCAACTGAGCAGCCGCCCTTCTATGCGAATCCGGTAAGTACCCTAGTAGGTTTTAGTAAACCCTCTAAATATATATATATATACATATATATGTACATATATATTAAGCGTTATTAAGGTATTCTTTTATATGAGTATTCTTATGGCAACCACATCGCCAATTTTGATGTCATATTTTAATACAACCCGTCTGCGACAAATTTGCTTCGCCTTGTCTAACAGCAACAATGCAGCCAGCAACTACAATAGCTTTGGCCACAACAATGTGTCTTGCAATTTTCTGCAATATGTCTTCGTTGCAACACCGAGGGTGGTCGCACAGCTCCTTAGCTGCTTAGTTACTGCTACAGCGCTGGCAAAGCAACGCTCCTTGACCTCTCTATCTGTGCTTAGTAATATTTCATGCGCTTTACAGTCTTGTCTTTCGCTGCAGCATGGTAATACTGCAGACTCAAAGTACATTTTCTTTTCTTTCTGGTACTTTGTGTCGTCTTTGTGCAGCGACCTTTTGTGGCATGCAACGCCAACGCCACTACGAAGACATTTGTTCCTATGTTACTAAAAGGCATTGCAGAAAAGGAAAAAACAACTCTAATTCACTTAGTTTTTTGCTGCATTTAGTAGCAGCCTTTACAAGGCGGTTTGGTCACTGCCTGACAGCGTTGGCATGTGGCATAACCGCTGCGTTGACATTTGTGTCATCTTTTATGCAATGCTAAAAGAGCATTTAATGCGAACATTGACTTCCTGCCGTGCGGTGGACAAAGTAAATTTAATTGTTTACATGTAATTTGCTTTGGAATTCTATGTTATTAAATTTATTTGGAACTCATGAATGGCATGTGGCCGCAAGTACTACATAATTCGGTCTTTTCGATAGGTCAAATATATGAGATTTCTTTTTTTTGCCACTTTTTGCCTTCAGTTTAACTGAACTCGTCTTTGAATTTTGGGAATTATTAATTTGTTTAGGAGATAGGATATACTTAAGTACTTTCATACATATATACACACATATGTTACTAAATATCTGTGAAAGGAAGTATTTTTGTGTTAGATATGAATAAACCTACTTAATTTTATTAATTCAACTCACTCAGGAATTTTACTTAGCGCATTTTTTCAGCTGAAATATTATTAGCAAAATTTTAACCAAAACTTTAACCCAAACTGTGACGAAAATTTTAACCAAAATTTAAAAAAAAATATCAAAAAGGAAAAACGTGCAGATACGTTAACTACGGCTACACCAAAGCTCTACTACCCTTCATGAATGATTTTTTTATATCATTAATGGGTATAAAAGTAGCTTCGTCTTGATTATGATCGGTCAGTTTGTACGGCAGCTATATGCTTTAGTGGTCCGATCTGAACGATTTCTTCAGATATTATGGTTTAGCTTTGGAAAATAATTTCTGTTAAATTTTGTAAAGATATCTTTTCAAAAAAATAAGTTTTCCATATAAGCACTTGATGTAGATAAGTCGGTTGATATCACAGCTATATGCTATAGCAGCCCGATCTGCACGATTTCTTCGGAGATTGTTGCACTAGTTTGCACAAAAATTTTTGCCAAATTTCTTGAAGATATCATAACAAATAAAAATGTTTCCATACAAGCACTTGTTTCAGAACAGTCGATTTGTATGACAGCTATATGCTATAGTGGCCCGATGTGAACAGTTTATTCGAAAATTGTAGTATTAGTTTGGTTAGTAGATCTTGTCAAATTTTGTAATGATAATTTCTCAAATGAAAAAGTTTTCCATACTAGCACTTGATTTAGATGGGTCAGTTAATATGACAGCTATATGCTATATTAGTCCGATCTGCACAGTTTCTCCACATATTGTAGCATTAGTTTGGGTAAAAGCTCATGCCAAACATTTTAAGAATAGTCACAAAAAAAGTTTTCTCTTCAAGAATTTGATTTAGAATGGTCATTCTGTATGGCCGATATAGCTATTCGCTATACTTGTCCAATATCGGCAGTTCTTATGGAGAATGTTCATCATCAAAAACTGTAGGCTAACTTAATATGCACTGTTCATGGTATAAAAATAACTTAATATACTGTTAAGAGTATAAAAATTGGAAAATACAAAAAGTTGAAAGCATGTATTGTCACTTAATTCGCTGTGGCATTATCACTTAATCTCGTTTGTATCAAAAATGAAAAAATGCAAATTTATAAAAATTCGAGTAATAAATTTGTTGACCCAAAAAATGTCACATACATATGTACATATGTCGATTTATGTATGCATATTCATTAGTACATATGGTTATACAGGTTTTTAGAAGAAATCAATAAAATTCCCAAGCAAATCCATCAAGCCAAATAAAAAGCCAAACAAATATGCATATATGTATGTCTGTATTGATATATGTATGTACGTATTTAAATATATATATATATCTAAATTCAAATACATATATTGAATATACATATGTATATACGCACACACATACACATTTGTCTCCAATTGCGCTCGTTTTGATCGACGTTAGAAAAAAAAATGGAAATGTTCTTTGCATAACACGCATTTGATTTCAATATAATAAAAATCGACATAACGAAAATTAAAACATTACGGTATTTTTTAGTGGCTTTTGCTGCGCTTGAGAAGGAGTTTTGTTTCATATTAGCGCGTTGAAGGCGAAAGAAAAGGCGCAGACATCGATTTCAAAACATTTTATGACTTGCTCGTTAACAACATAAATAACAAGTTTGCTAGCCATACACACGATATCGTTAAATAAAAGCGAAGATATGACAATAATAAAATGTATACATACATACTAACATATAGAAAATAAGCGGCGCATAGCTGCAACGACTAAAGATATTGTAACAAAAACAACAATAATAACTTTATTCTCGAACGCCGAAAAAGACGACAGCGCGTTGACAATATCACAAAAAGCAACAAAAACAAAAAAAAACAATAATACCGGCCTCAGTAGGCCAACAACAACAACAATCTGAATACAACAATAAATAAATTTGTTTTACTACGCTTGAATTCTTAACGATCTCTAATTTCTTTTCAACCTAAATTGATCCATAAATTCGTCAGCAGCTTTGGCGCACCGAGTGAGTTGATAATAAGGCAGGAAAAAAGTATGTATAATACGGGAAGAAAAAAACATGAAAACAAAAAGGGCAAAGCTGAAGCGAAAAACTGCCGAAGCGGCGCAAAATTCCTGCAACAACAACAACGAAAAAACAATATAGAAGCCACAGCTAGCTAACCAATCGACTGATCGGCGGCAAAGCCGCTGAAGCCGCCGCTTGGCCAGCCATTTGCCTTAAATCCAAACGAAAATGCCAAACACACACAAAAGTGACATTAATTTTAATGTTTATGAGCAATTTCATTTTGTGCGCTGAGTTAAAAAACGTTTTTGGTAAAATATGATAAAAAAATGAAGTGCGGGTGGTGACTTGTAGTTGTTTTTGTTTTGTTTTGGTGCAATGCATTACTCGCTGTTTATAGCGGTTGTAACGTTTAATTTTGAGCCAATAAATAGCGAGTTAAATGCTCTTTGAAAGCCCAAATTCAAAGTAACTGTAACAGCTGCTGCTCCCGCCAGCTAAATGTTGTGGCAAGCTGTTAGCTGCCGCTAAGCAGCTAGTAGCACGATCGGCAGTAATCCCCTATTAGCGATCGATATTGTTATTTGTTCTCATTCAATAGCAATTTTTTATTGTTTTTGTTACGTGTTTTCTCATTTTTTTTTGTGTTTTGAGTTTAAAATGCAAATGAGTTCCACCTACGCGCTGCGATTCGGTACAAATAATAACAAAAGAAAGCGACAAAAACATGTCAAAGCGATATAAGCCACAGTAAGCGTGTTATTACAAGGCGTTACATTTTGTATCGTGTGTCTAATATAAATATATGTATGTATTTGATTTAAAATAAAATTAGTAAATGAAAGTTTTATAAGATTTGTTTTGTTTTATTCATTATTATTTAATTTACTTTGATTTAATTTAATATAATTAGTTTTGATTTTATTATATGTGATATTATTTTATTTTAATTAAATAATTTGTTTTTAGTTATTGTATATGTACATACATACATATGTATATGATTAAAAAAAAAGTTGTGAGTAATTGAAATTTTATTATGTTTTTGGTTTCTATTTTATTGATTTACTTAAATAGTTTTCAATTTAATTTCAATTTATTTAGTTCAAATTAATTTAATTTAATTTAATATAATTTGGTTTGATTTTTTAATTTAGTTTAATTATGTTAAGTAAATTTTGTTTAATTTAATTCATTTCAATTATTTTATTTTAATTTATTATAGCTTTATTTGATTTAATTTAATTAAATTTTATTCAATTTGATTGCGATTTGTTATTTTTCATTTAATTTTATTTTATTAAATTCAATTCATTTTTATTTTATTGTATTAAATTTGATTTAGTTTAATTGCACTTAATTTGATTTCATTTACTTTAATATAATTTTTCATTAATTAATTAATTTTTTTTAATTAACTTATTTTATTTTATTTTAATTAAATTTAATTTATTATTATTTAATTCGATTTGATTAATTTTGGATTTTTATTTTAATTTAATTTAAATAACTTAATTAAAACTGATTTAATTTTATTTAATTAGATTTAGTTTTGTAATTTAGTTTTATTTTGTTAAGAAAATTAAATATAATTTAATACAATTTTATTTGTTTTAATTTAATTTGATTTTTTAATTTGATTTAATTTAATTTTATTCAATTAATTTTTATATAAATGTATGAAATTTGATTTAACTTAATTTAATTACATTTTTTGTTAATTCATTTTTTTAATTACTATTACTAATTAATTTAATTTAATTCGAAGAGATTTATTTTAATTTTTTTTAAATTTAATTTAAATTACTTTTATATAATTTAATTGAATTTAATTAAGTCTTTTACTTGAATTCAGTTTATTTTAGTTTAATTTATTGAAACATCATTTTATGTAATTATATCGTATATACAACATATACTTAATTATATTTTATTTTATGTGTACTTAATAATTTTTATTTTTTATATTTTATCACATTTTATAAGTTTTAAGCATCAGTCGTATATTAGTTTCCAATTTTAAGGTATTTTCCACATTTTTCCAAAAGAAATCAGAGAAGTGAGTAAGTTAAGACTGCTCTTCGATAAATTTCATGTAGTTTCCAATTAATCATCGATTTCTTGCTCTGTCATAATCAATATATGCAACGAACACGTTTTGTTTTTGTTGTAATTTGCATCATAAAATCAGTTGTTTTACAGAAATATGTAAATTGTCGCGTTGACATTAGTACAAAAGTTTTAATATTCAATTTATGCCATAAAATAAACATATGTGCATACATTTGTATGTATACAAGCGACACTATTAACACGATCAGCTTGATTTTGCATTTTTAATGCCGCTAGCGCCAATACATATACATACATAAATGCAATTATATAAGAAACTCATTTGAGTATAATTCAATTAAATTTATTTTGTTAATTTTTGTATTTTTTCTAGTAAATTTATTGAGAGATTTATTTATTAATTTTTTTATATTTAACAATACTGCCGGCTAGCAGCTTGCACCGCAGCTTTGTGACATAAAACTGTGGTAGTCAATATGTGGCACATTTGCATATAAAGCGCTGTATTAGCGCGGCAATTTATATGTATATACATACGTACTACATATTTAGTAAAGCTAGCGAAGGCGTTTGTATGCACATACATTTGTATACTGTTTGTATGTATGTAGGTGCAGAAATTAATTCGATTTATAAAAAAGAAACCTGCTTATAACCCGCTGTGAACTAATGTCTGTCTGGTGGCTGCATGCTAATACTAATGCTTACTACTTATCAAATAGCACTGTATATGGTTCGGGGGTGTTTGTCGCCGCTTTGTGCTAACATGATCAGTTTCTCGCTCATGTTAATGCGCTGAACCATACCATTTGCGGTTTTAAATTGTATATTAACAACATGGCGATTAGTTCGAAGCTTGATTGTGAATAATAAATAATGCCGCAAATCGTACAAAATTATCTTTCGTCTAATATATGCACGAAATAGATATATAAACACACATATATACCTACTTTTGCAATAAATATATGCAGTAATATTATAAATGTAAACATTAAAGTTATTTGTTAAGTAGTTATATGGGGAGGGGAGAAATATCAGTTCACGCTCCAATTATAATTTGCCGTGATCGCGAATATATTTATGAGTTTAGAAAGCAGTTTTCGATGTTTTTGGTGTTTTGGTGTTCATTTTTGTTCATTTGGTGTTCGATTAGCAGTATAATTATAAAATGTAAAATATTATTCGGCATATTATTGAATATAATATCTAAAGTTTGAGGTCAAAATTTATTTATAAATATTTTCGTAAAAAATCGCAATTTACAAGAAAACCTATAGTAATATATTAACCTACAACATTTTAAAGTATTAAAAATATTCTTGGAACGCTTAGAGTATTTAATCACTCAAATCATATATCATATATCTTTAAAGTCCTGAAAATTAATTTTTTGTAATTTTTTACTTAAAAATTTGAAGCTTGGACACTTAAGGAGCTATGTCAATTTCAAAAAATCGCTTTTTATTTTTGCTTATACATACATACATATATCCATTGTAAATGTATTTGAGAATATTCTCCGAAAATTTATTGAAAATTAAGTGATCAGGCAAATAGTTTCGGAGGCAGCTCCGTATTTGTAAGAGTGAGTAGACCTCAAAAAGGCTTAACCATTTGACTTAAAATTTTTTTATGGCCCTCTTAGATTTCTTTTGCAAATAATGATCAAAGAACTGAGATTTTTAACAACAATTTCGATTTTTTAAGTCACTCTATAATTGTTTTTCACAAAAAATTACTTTTCGTTGGGAAACGATTTTGATGAAAATTTGAATTTCTTCAGTCAATTTAAGGTGTAAATTTATATTTTCATAAAAAACGATTTATTTTGGGACGCATGCATATTTTCAAAACGAAAATGTTTTGATTTATAATAATAGTAAGTATTTTTTTGATTTTTGGATTTGAAATTTTAAGTAGAAAAGTCTTCCTCAACGCCAGCTAACATTTTGCGAAGGTCCGCCTGGGGGTCGAAAAGGGAATCAAGGGAATCAAAAAGTGCTCAAATTCACTTATTATTGAAGTATATGTACATATATATATGTATGTACATACATTTAATCCTATAAATATTTTTTTTTTATTTAGTAATGAAACCTTTAATTTTTTAATTCCTTAAAAAAAATCAAAAAAGTCGTTTTCGCTTGCAAGTATATAGTAATCCCTTAAACTATATTTAATTCGAAATATGACTCTATAACCACATACATACATACATACATTAACCTAAACAAAACTGAATCTTATATTCACACCAATTTAATATAAATCTTTAATAGCGAAAATGGTTGCCTCCAATAACATTGCACTTCACCGTTGACATAACAGCTGTTAAATTCAGTTGACAGCTGTAGACACGCTACGCTTGGCATCTGCCGACTGCTGATTACCAAAATGACAACTCACTTGTACAAAGATATACATACATACATATGTATGTAGCTGCAACGCGGACGTGGCTCACTGCCTCTAATTAGTTAGCGACACAGATATAAGCACATAGATCACGCATCCCGAACGCGTTCCACAGCATAAATCATCCAGCTGTAATTAGTCATTTATATGGCATTGACTTTCCCTTTCGAGGAAGCCAACTAGCGCACCTTTAAATGCGTATAATTTTCTTGAGCTGCCAGCACGCTGCCAGCGCAAAACAACAAACACAAAATATGCTATAAGCAAAATGTTTAAGAAGACGCCACAGTGGCAAGAGAAAAAGTGTCAAATTGTCGCAGGGAAATCATTACTTTGACACAGGCTGTCAAGTGGCTGTCACTTGCTGCTGTTGCTGTTGCCGCCACGCAAAGGAGATGCGCGCATAATCACACACTACACACATACATACAAAACGCACATATATCATATGCTGTGTATTTATACGCAAATGTTTATCGGTATGTACGTGTTGAACGTGCCGCTAAAATGCTAAAATACCCATAAGACACATTGAAATTTCCCTTGACACTCGCGGCTTTATCGTGTCTTCCGATATCATTGCGCGCGCTCCAGTTTGTTTTTGTTGGGGGTGAATTTCAAAGGCACCGCCGTCACTGTCGCATTTGCGTTACACTTGCTTTGTTGTTTGGGTTTTTGTTGTTGTTGTTGCATATTTGCCACATCTTATTATTGCCTTATTAATAAATTTGTCAACACGCGGATGACAGCTCACTTGAAATCGGAAATAAGTGCAGATGTTGCAAGGCGGCGGCGGCGACGGTGAGAATGGCGGCATGGCGAGCGACAAAGGCAAGTGGCAAGCGACAGCGGAATAAATATATGTACATATAATATTTATAAAATTTCGGGTGAAAAGCAAAGGATGTAAGGACATGCTTGACAGTAGAAGAAATTATTCCAGTTTGTGCTTTTAAGAGTGGGCGGAATTGATTGATTTTTGAATGAAAATATTTTGAAAACAGATTCTTATATTTACATATGCATATATTTTATATGTATTTATGTATGTATGGACACACAAACACTAATATACATATGAATGTATGTACCTGCCTTGGCACATTTCTCAGCGATATTGCATTGCTAGCGCTCATTGTTGCCACATTACACCGCCCATTTGTTTATTTAGTCACCATCAAATTGCTTTTGTGGCATGAAAACATTTTCGAAAATTCCAACTAAATAAAACCGAATTTCTTGCAGTGCAACAACGCTACGCACATGTCAAGTGCCTGAGTGATTTGCCTCATTCAGCCAAGTGGGTGCGAATGTACGTCCAATGGCGCCCTCTTAGCTGTCTTATGTTTATCGAAAAATCCACTTTGCACGCATAACTTTTGTTATTGAGTAGTTGTGTTGCTGTTATAGTTGTTGTGGCATACACCAACAAACAGTATTAATTTCGCATTAGTTTGTTTGTATTAATGTGCTTGCTACTTGTCATTGTTGCACACAAATCAACAACGTATAAACTTTTCCACAACAACAACAACAGCAATACAAACTTTATAGTTACTGTTTAAGGGTTGTGTTGTTAATTTTTCCTAGCAAATCGTATTTCTTTCAACATCTAGTACTTGAGTTCTCCGCAACACTCTTTAGCAGCACTCAACGAGTGCAGCATTCAATCGTACTTTAGCGGCGTGAGTGTAAGTGTGTTTGTGTGAGAGAGTTTGTGAATTTTACACTTCTCAATTTTTCAGTTGCACTTGAGAGCATGCAAGGCGCCGAATCGAGTTGAACTGGGCGTCTCCTATGAGTTGAATTGAGTGCGGTTGGAGTAGTAGGCGGGGTATTGCAAAAGGAGTTTACTGTGTTATCCTTTCGGAATGCGCGGATGTGAAAATATGCATTTATTAATTGGAGTTGGATTTAACGTTAACAATTTTTTGTAAGGCATGCAATTTCCTAAAATAATAGTTTTTTATTTTAATTTTTCGTGTCTACATGTTTGAATGTATGTACATATATATGTATGAATATCCAAAATTATACCTAAAGTAATAACAAAAATAATACCCAAAACTATATTTTCTCCAAATCAAGTTTTTCAATGTCCAACGCTGTTGCTCTACGGCGCTTAGCACTGATTTGTCAACTTGTTCCCTCAAGGGTACCCAAACAACCCTAGAAAAAAACTACAATAAAATAGAATAACTAGTTGGCAACAAAAGAGGCCAAATAGATTTGTTGTGTTATTCTGGTAGATAAAAGTTTTTCAATGGAAAGCTCTTTCGTTTATATTCAAAAGTTTATGTTTCCGGTTTTTGTCTCAGTCGGCTTTTGTAGTTCCTTTTACAGTGCACCCCACCCATAATATGTTCACTTTTTGTATAGTCCTCTGTATTTTGCAACGCAATTTATGCATATCGTTTGGTTTAGGTATTTTTTGTTATTATGTAATTCGCGTGTGTTAGGCTTCATGAGTGCGATTTCATGCTATGTATTGGTTTGGTAGACAGTTGTGGCGGCTACTTGAATCTGAAATGTACTATACATAGGCGCGGTTAACAAATCTATGGTGATTAAATATGTATAAGCAAATATGTATATAATAACTATAAAATTTTGATATTTTTTACTTGAAAGAGCTGCTCTACTTATTTTACACAGTTTGTTACCAAAAAGTCGAAAATATTATCAATTATATTAGGGTGGGTCAAAATTATTTTTAATGGATTTATAATGAATTTGAGAAGAAAAACATGTTATGGAACAGAGCTTAACTCTCAATTAACAAATTACGATTTTTTGCTAAGTCGCTAAGCTCAAACATTTTTCGAGGTCAAAGTTCAACCTTAAAACATAAAAGATAATTTTACAATTTCTATATTCTTTCAAATGAAACAATTCCTCAAAATCAAGAAACATTTTATTTGTGCTAAAATTTATTGAATTTGTTGGATGTTATGAGCACTATGCTTATTAGTACAAATTCATAAAATATATACATAGATATTACATTTATGCGCGTTTATATAACCTCCTCTCACTTTTCAACAGAATACGAAACTAAGCAAGAAAAAAATATTTAAAAAAAAATAAAAAAATAAAAATATGCGTGTATACATTTATTGCCACATTCGAAATCCACCAATAAAAAAAAAGCATATAAATACTTAGATATAAATCGACAAGTAGCAGCAGGCAATATATATGTATATGAACCCCAGAGAAGCCACTGACAATGGCAAGGTGAGCAAAGTTTTGCAGCATTTTTGACCAGCATTGTTGCGTTCGCAGGCGAAGTGTTGGCCATGTGGGCTCGACGGAGATAGGCACGAAAAGTATGCTTAAAGCTTGTAAAACACTAAACGTTTACCAAAACGAAAAATGCGCACAATTTTGTATATGAGGATATAGCTATATTTTTCAATAAAATTTTAGCTTGTCGTTTGGTTTAACATTTCACTATTTCACGCAAGATTGTGTCAATGCTGAGAATATTTTTTACAGTTATTTTGTCTACGCTTGTCGCACATTTGCTCATTTCATTATCACCGTCGTTAATCGAAGCAGTCGAATACGCAGGCAAACATTGACATTATTAATACAGCAACTACAACAACTTTGAGAAAATATTTGACGCAAAATATAAATATGTATGTATGTATGAATATAAATAAGCGTGTCACATAAGCGTCGGGTTAAAGTAGCACAGCATGTGGCGGCGTCAGCACAACATGAGTATGTCGTTGCATTAGTGAAAAAAAGGTGCATGCACCTCAAACTGAATAGTTGACACACAATACAATTTGACCGAAACTACAAGTACTACAAGTCATTTAGCAAATCACTGGCACTCATTGGCTTTATGTCAAACAACCATACACACTCAAATACACATCACTAAGTGTATACAATTCGCCTGCAATGCTTAGCCTGTAAATGTGTCTGCAACATGGCGTTGCTATGAGCGTCAATGCTGACGCTATATCTGTGTGGCGCATCAAAAATGCAACGTCTAATCGCAAGCGAAACAGTAAATACTTTTTTGTTGTTGTTGTAAGTATTACAGTTGGCAAAACATTGTTGGTGTTACTGTTGTTGTTGTGGAAACCTACTCCACAACGGGCACACTGGCATTTACTGAATGAATTGGTGTGCCATTGCAACATCATTGGTGCAACTGGCATTTCAATGCGCTGCGTTTGCACCTTATCAGCACTGGTGGCATCTCGTTTAAGTCTGCTACACAGTCTGGAAATGTGAATTGTGTCTGCGTCTGCGTTTTACAATTGTCGATTGTCGGCCGAATGTTGTACAACGGATTTGTCTGCTTACACTTCTCTTCTTCTTCCTCTTCAGTTTTCCACATTCTGAGCGCGTCTGCGTAAAACGAGTTTTGATTTCCGGTCGATTTTGTCTGATGCTTGTTGTTGTGATCTGAAAATTTTGTCAGACAAAAACTCAATTCTTGGTGAAGAAACTGAAAATTCGCTTCTTGCAACATGCACCTTTGCCATGACCTCAATGAGCGGCTGTTTTGTAACGAGGAACCCTTTATTCTCATTGAAATTCTAAAACCATGTTAGAAAAAAATTTGAAAACTTTTTTTTAGAAAATTAGACTGAAGATTGTTGCTCTATGGTGACTGATTTGATCCTATATCTAGTTTCTCGACTCCCGGCGACCCTCGGTAGTGTTCTGAAATATCTTTTGATTTATTCAATGAACTAGTAGATGACAAAAACGTACTGTGACATGAATATATGTACATTCTATTTTTATTATTGCTTTATTTTTGTTGTTTTTTTGCAAATAACACTTGCATGCCAATAATTTACGTAAGTACGCCCTTTCATACGGTTTGCAAATCAAATCGCTGATAAGCCCGACCAGATCTGTTTACTTACACGAAACACCAATAACATTAACAGCCTTTTAGTATACATATCAATGTTATATGCGTTAAACAAGAACAAAATTAGCACTGCTGGACCACACAACGGCACACGACGTCAGCAAAAGCAACTCTTAAACGAACAGCACTTCGGCGAGTTGAGCAAAATGCAGTTAAAAAATTAAATAAAAACAAAGATCACAATAATAGCAACAAAAAAAAAATGAAGAAATATCAAAAACTGTAATCTGAGCATACAAAAATGAGCAAACATACATACATACATACATAGCGCAGGGAGACAACAGAAATATGCTAATACTGCAGAAGTGGTTGTATGCAAATGTCAATGCAGTTGTTTGGGGTAGAGAGCGACGGCTGTAGCTGGGATAGGCGGAGAAGTGGTATTTATTTAAATAAATTAATTTGAAATATTTTCGCACTAAACGGCAATCGTAGGTAGCTAAAAGATCAAAAGTGGAAAAAATATAAGCAATGAGAAAGTGTCGAATCGCAAGAAAATATTTCATGTGGGGCAGAAACGATTGCAATAAAAGAGTGAAAAGTGACAAAATAAAAAGGTGTAAAAGAATTGAAACAACAATGAAATGCGTGTCGACTGTTACGCACATGCACATACATTTGTAGGTACATAAATACATATAAACACATTCCCATATGTACATATATATTTATAAAAGCACATACAAAACGCATGTTGCAAGCTTGTCGGCGGCTGCTCATTCATAAATCCGATACGATACGGAGTAGCAGAAGCTGCGTGGTGAACACAATAACAACAAAGTGCCAACAATACCAGCATAAGTTCAACTTACAAAGCAGCAACAACAGCCAAAGCAGTATTTATGCGAAATTTATCACATTTGCAGCAAATAAATTCTGAATGCAAGCGCGAATATCTAGCAGTGTCGATCTATAGCCACAATACTTGGGTTTGCTGTGCGGCTAATGCCACTGTTGCCACATACTGGTAGCAATTTTATATGCAGCTCGAACATGTCAACAAACATAAGCGTGCTTTCGTTGTTTTAAAAGTGTGTGTGCTTATGTGTGTGGGCACTTTTAGTAGCTGTACGCTTTCAAAGTAACACAATATTTTTTACAAACAACAACAACTGCGGTACTAAGCAAAAAAAAAACAATAATACAACAATATACCACATTTGCTCAAGTTGCTGATCATTGTTGTTGATATTTTTCGCCAGGTTAGTGTTATTATTACCAGCACATTGTTTGTTGTTCTCAAAAGAATAACATGGCAGAGAGTACAGCGCAGCACCCAAGCAACAGCAGCAGCAGCAACATGTCGAAAGTTGTTAATGTTTATCACAGACTCGAGTATTTAGTACTTCATATTTTGTTGTTGTTGCTGCTGTTATACTGACTCAAGTGTTGTTGCTATCTGGCTGACCAGCAGCGCAAAGGTCTCAAGAGGCTACAACAAACTTGCATCATGCGCTGTACATTCTTCAACACCAACAGCAGGCAGTATATTATTATTTGTTGCTTTTTTTGTTATTTCGTTTCTCTGCTTATTGCTGCAACACCGCGTGTCGCTTGAAGGACGTGCAACAGTAGCTGTTGTTCTGTTACTCTAGCTGCCTGTGTTATTGTTGGCACTACAATTTATGTTGTTGCTGCTACGCATGCACTTCTGGCCGCGTTGAGTGGTTGTTGCATGGCTTTTTGCTTTTGGTCTGTTGCGTTTGTTCGTAATAGCAGTTGTAGTAGCAATGGTAACAACAACAACTACATGAGTGAAATTTATATCAACGCATTAAAATCAAATCACGCAATAAATGTGTTCAACGTGTTGTTAATTTTGCTTGCTGTTGTTGCTCCTTTGGTTACGTTACGATTACACGCTTTCGCGCACGCACTGCAGAAAACGCAGCTGTTGGCGAATTGAATACAGGGTGTGTTAATGGTAATGCGCGAATCGCTTTAATAAAGCTTGAGAGAATTTTAGATTTAGTATTAATTTTCACAACAATAAATTTTTAATTTTTTTTTTTTTGAAAGCAGTGTAACAGAAATGTTAAAAAATTTTATAATCTTAAAATTTATTACAAAACATTAGAAATATTGAAATCCTAATTTTTTTATAATTAAATTTATTCGAAAAAATTGCAATTATTTTTATGAGCAGGCAACTCGGTCGCTTAAGTGGTACATTAAAAATTTAAGCATATTTTTCTAGAAACTATTTTTTAAGGTTTTATTAGAAAATCAGTCAAACGATTTATCTACTTAATTTTAGTGGTGAACTTCTTTCAAGTGAATTAGTGATGAAGTGATTAAAAACTCAAAATTTAGAATTGTTCGTTAAAAGAAAATCGAAAAGTAGCCGTAGTAGTGGCTATCTTGAGTATAAGTACATGCTATTTTTCCTCTCTACTTCAAAATATTAAATCAATATTAATTCAATAAATGTCCAAAATTCAAGCTTCTAACCTAGAACACTCCCTTAATTATTTATTTTCAATAATTTAATAGTTTGAATTATTTTTAATAATTAATTAATCGAAAATTACATCAATGTCTATCTTTTCGATGTCTTTTTTTTCTTATTTTTCTAATATTTATATTTTTTATTTCCTTGCGCCAAATGTCAATTAACACAATGTTTATTGTTATCAGCAGCGCCAACGCACAAGTCGTCATATGACGCGGTTGTGTGTCTCCGTTTGTTATACAACTAAGTGTTTATTAATAAGACAATCTACTAATTCTCATTCAAAGAAAATTGCGCCTTTTGTGGTGCGCAGTAATTAATTTGTTACTTTTGTGAAATTATAATCAGCAAATGCATATACACGTATAAATGTATTGTTCAATTAGACAACAACATCAGACATAAGTGTCACTATAAAGCGATAATTGTGCAAGTACAATGAAATTAACATATATTTCAATAAATTTATTGTTATACACACAAAAAGCTTGTCTTAACAAATCTTACAACAGTGCCGCGTTGCGCGCTGCGCCCTTTGCCGCCTAATTGCGGGGCAGCAAATAACAAGTGTGTGTTTAATTGGCTTGCTAGAATTTATGTACTCATTATTTTATTTCAATTATCACTTGCCGAGTGTACGCGCCCCACCATTTGATGCCATTCAATTTTATTTCTATAAAATTGTACATACAATTATAAATATTTATACATACATATATATATACATATGTACATACTCAAGGTGTATACGTAAGTCCATGGTAGATCTATAAAAATCCCGTGTGGATGGCATAACATCAAATCAAATCAAAATAATATAAAATCGTACACTTTTGACAATCGCGCCAATTTATTCTTGTCATATTTATGGGGTCAAGCGAATGACGCATGCAACAATGTAGCACCGTTGCCCCCCACTATCGGCCACTGACGCAATCAACGCTGTTCTAAGCACTGCTAATACGCGTTGTGTGCAATACGTAAACTTATATACATATTTATATGTTGTACATGTATAAATGCATTAGGGTGGGCAAAACAAAAATTATATAATTTTTTTTCGCAAATAAATGTCGCAAATTGTATAACATAATAAAATTACTAATTTTTATCATACATGTATAATATTAATGTATTAGGGTGCGCAAAAAAAAACTTTTTTTAACTTTTTAATTTTTTTTCCTAAATACCGTAAGAAATGTCACAAATTGTATAACATAATAAAATTTTTAGTTCTTTTAATACTTTTCCAACTTATTCTATAAATGTCTATATACTACATTTTCGACCTTTTTGTAGTTGGTTACTTCCATAAAAGGTTCCATAAAAAGGATTTTCATTTTTACTTTACAATAATTTGTTCAAAGGCATTAATGGCCCGAAAAAAGTTTAAAGTGTCCTGTATTATTTATATTAGAACCAACCTAATAATATGAATGTTTAAACCACAAATTTCACTAAAAATCTTTTACGTCATTTCGGCAGATATTTTCACGATATTCAACGGAATATGCAACACATTTTTGTTTTTTTTTGGCTCACCCTTATATACATACATTTGTATGTACATACATATGTATATTAAATTTGTTGAACTCATAGTACTTATGTGTATCAATATACTTCTGCTGCGCTTCTCAATAACTTATTGTACGTAATAGGTAATCAGCACGAAAATGTGTTAATTTGTTAAACATGATACTTTCGTGTGTTGAGATCAAGGTTTCCAAAATAAATATTCGAAAATATTATAAACATTGAAAACCACAAAATATGCGATTTTATGTACATTTTTTGTGTTTTATTTTTGTGTTTTTGGTATGAATGAAATGCGTAAGCTACAAATGGCTTATCGCTGCTAAATATTTTTATTTCTAATTCATTTTGATAATTCGCGCGTGTCTCTTTGTTTATGTATTGTACATATATTATTATAGCATAATATTAAATAAATTATTTTAATACCTTTCCGCTACTAAAAATAATTAATGATCTCCTTTTGTTGTTGCAGGCTGGTTTGGATTTGAAAGAGAATTTGGTAGCTAGCGGTGCGCCATGGCCCTATCCATCGGTGTACCATCCCTACGATGCAGCGTTCGGCTATCCATTTAATAGGTGAGTTCAAAAAATTAAGAAAGAAATCGAAAAAAATGAAAAATTAGAAATTTTGAGAAAAAAATGTTAGAAAGTAAAAAAAAAAAATCTGAAAGAAACTTTTCTGAATTTTTTTTTTTAATTTTTAAATTTTTTTTTTTTAAATTAGCAGAATTTTTTTTTAATTTTCAGAAATTTTTTTGTTTTTAAATTAAGAAATTAAATTAATTAGTATTTAAAATACCCAAATTATACATATGTATTTGGTTAAATTTGAGCCGAATTATGTTGTTAACTTATGATGTGGTGACGACATCTTAGCAATGTTAGGCGAGAGAAATGCGTCTGAAGTTCATAATTTCTCACTATATATTTTATTTTATTATGAATGAGACATTTGGCAGCCTAACTCTGCATTAAAATCTAAATTTAGAATTTAATTGAGATATACCGTTATTAAAAAAGCACCATGTGGAGCTACAAGATAATTTGTATTTGTGTCACGAGCCCTACAGAACTCGTGCGTATGACAAATTAATAGATCACTTAACGTAAAACTTATATACAGTCTGTAATGACATGATAAAAATTGTGAACGCCCACTTTTCAGGAGCCCAAACTTTTAGTCCCGCTTATATGTTATATATTTACTGCTAAGGCAACACGCAATGGAAATGAAAATAGTAGACTTTTACCAGTGACATCTTTCAATTAAATAAATCAATGCACTGCCAGTCGTTGGGATACTTATGTGCCGCATACAACAAGCATATACGCCCAACTCCCGACTTAATAAAGGCGATGGGTACAAATTGAGTGACAACATTTTGCTTTTAATGCATAAAACACTAGCGCTGGCAAGCAGCTTTTGCGGGTGACAAATGTAGTAAGTGTAGAGCATCCCTTATTGGTTGTGTGGCAAGACCCATTTGTTGCAATATACAAATTTAAATGAATAAGTACTATATGTAGGGTTTGAATATTTAGCGGGAAATTCGAGCAGATGATTTTATTGTTTTAAGACTGTAAATCTTAATAAGCTCAGGCTGACAGGCGGTGTCGAGAAAAATGTTGGAAATTAACGTTGCATGATGGATGGAGGGAGGGTACTGCATACATATAAGTATGTGTGTAGATATATACATAGTATACCGGCGAACACGTTGCATTAACATTATAACTATATATAATGTATATGTAGGTATATACTTAATAATGCATCTACATACACATACCTACAAACATGTATGAATTATACTCTGAATAGTGAATATTAAATGAGTCACAAAGTTTGTAGTTTTTGAGATATCCCCCTGAAATTTCGTACACATTATTTTCTTCTCAAGAGCTTGCACATTTGTCGAAACTGCCGTTATCCTAAAACTATAGCATATAGCTGTCATACAAACTGCACCATCGAAATCAAGTGCTTGTATGGAAAACTTTTTTATTTTATGTGATTTCTTCACAAAATTTATCTAAAGTGATTATTTAAAGCAAAGGTGTATTCTGCGAAGAAATTGTTCAAATCGGATCACTATAGCATATAGCTGCCATACAAACTTTACAATCGGAATCAATTGCATGTATGGAAAACTTTTTTGGTTGACGAGATATATTGGCTAAATTTGGCATGCATTATTGCCAGTAGTAACAATACAATATTCAGAAAAATTGTTGAGATCGCGCCACTATAGCATATAGCTGTCATACAAACTGGCTGACCAACATCAAGATAAAGGTCTTCTTATATCCTTTTATGCTTTATAAAATGCAGCTGCGTATAATAAGTAAGCTCCATTGGAGCCGCAGCTAATTTTTTTTTTTCTTTATCTAATATTTTGTCGTAATTTTTTCCAATATTTTTGTCTTATTATACCGCCAAACAAAGCACCACATTGATATGTCAATTATCCATAAATACGTAAAAGTAATTATGCGCATTCAAATAACATAAAAATAAAGGCATTTAACTGCTACAAATGCGGCCGCCGCTAACAAGTCATTTTACGATCGAAAAGTGAATAAGCCAAGCGGCATATTTTCAGTAGACGGCGCCAGTAGATAAAAATCGTAGAAATCCGCACAAACAAAGAGAAATAATATAAAATGCTTAAATATGTTGAATTACGATTACGTTTGGTTTGCGGTGAACAATTGCGCATGCGCGCCTACGTATCGCCAACCAACCACCCACAGCTTTCTTGTCGCCATGCCAGCGACGTTCTTTGCCACGCACACACAGCCGATTTGCAGCGCCAGTAATTTGTCGATAAGCTTAAATGCTGAATATGCAATTATACAAAAAATTACTATACATATATATACATATGTACATACATATGAGATTAATGCCATGAGTGTTTAGCAAAGAAAATACGCAGCAAAATGCGAAAGCGCATGGAGTGAAAATAAAAATACGAAAACTTGAAAATTTTACCTTGAAGATTTGTAATACATTTGTATATGTATATGTTTCTATGTATGTGTGAATGTATATATGCATGTTTGTTTGCTTGCAAGTAGCTCATATGAAATTAAATATTTAAAGACGCATGCAATTAATGTAAGGAAGCACGCGTAGGCGGTCTACATGAGCAGTTAGCTGCATTAGCGCTCCACACCGTCAGCAGCGGGCACTCAAAAACAGAACGCGCTTGGCGCACGTGCAAATGCTTTTGTTGTTGTTATTGTTTTTTTTTGCAGCAGCTATGTATATTTCCTGCCGCCAAGTGACTAACTGCATTGGCAAGCGTCTATAACAGCGCATTAATACACGCACACACACATGCATACATGCATTAATATAAATGCATATTTTATAACACATATGCTCAGGCGCGCATTGTTGTTGCCTGGAGCTGCGTGCTCGGCATGGCTGATGCGGCCAGCAACAGCAATGAAGAAGCATAGCGCTAAAGCCAGTTGCAAGCATGTTGATAAAAGTAGCGGAAAGCATATTTGTATGAATGTAGATATGTTTGTGTGAAAATATATGTATATATGTACTTATGTAGATATGTATGTGTGTCGATTTATAAAAATCAATTTAAATAAAAATTCAACAATAACACGCGAGCATTTGTACAAATCGAAGTGTGTGTGCTGCATGGCAGAAGCGGTTGAAGTGGCTGCAGCGGCTTAATTCAATGCGCGTAAAATGCAATTGACGTACGTACAAGCCGCGCAACACACAGCACAAGCTCGTAAAGATGTTGATGGATTACAAACAGAGCAACAAATCAAGTGGAGCAGAAGCAACAAAATGCCAAAAAGAAAAAAAAAAACAGCAACAACAAATATGTACATACATGTATATGCAACAAGGCGATTTATAATGCATACCTTAAATCACTGGGCAGGAGTAGAATCACACAGGCGTCGCATGCATGCTTATGCGCTTACATAAATATATCACATAATTACATGGTTAAGTTATGGAATATGAAAAAAGAACATAAAAAGCAATTTTTGATTTATTAAATGCAATGCAATAAATAAAGTAGTAACTACAAATTTTTCCATAAGCATGCATGTAATATTATAATAAATTGAATTTACAATTCCTGTGCATAGTTAGAAGATTTCTACATTTCACTTGACACCAATTTACACCTCAACAGACGTCAATTAGACAATTGTAAACATCCCGTCACGTAATGCAAATGCACGAAGCGCTGCAAATCAGCATACATACGTACATATACATGCATGTGTATAAACTCATATACATATACACTTCATATAGCTATGTATACATCCATTTGTATGTATTTCCGCATGCGAATAAATTTAACTTAAATATATAAAAATTTATAATATTCTGTTTCGGCCGGAAATGATTGTGCAAACAAAATTATATTGAAACTAAATTAATTTCCTTTCAAAAAATATGCATTTTAAACTTAAAACTCACTTACGTGACTTGTTGTGTGCAAGATTAGTAAATGTTGGCAAGTGCTGATTGTATTTTTAAGCGCCAAAATTTACATGTAGCAGCATATGGGTAGCAGTTTATAAGCAACACAAGCTTGCAACATATGTAAATATTTTCATATTCAGAACAAGGTATATTAAGTTTGCCACAAAGTTTGAAACACTCGAAAATAATGTTTACAGACTCTATAATGTATATAAATGACCAGCATGACGAGGTGAGTCGATTTAGACATGATCGTGTGTCTGTATATACGCGACTTAGTCACTAAAGTTCGGGAGATATCGATCTGAAATTTTTCGCACATGCTTTTCTCACTAAGAAACTGCAAATTTGTCGTGAGCGCCTTTATTGAACCACTATTGCATATAGCTGCCATACAAACTGACCGATGCAAATCAAGTGCTTGTATGGAAAAAACTTTTATTTGACAAGCTAGCTTCACAAAATTTTGTAGAAATTATTTTCTCAGTCAATAATATAAACCATGAAAAAATTTTTTGGTTCGAATCACTATTGCATATAGCTGCCATACATACTGAGTGATCCAGATCAAAGCTTGTATGGAAAACATTTTGATTTGACAAGATAACTTCACGAAATTCGCCAAGAATTGTAGTCTAAAGCAACGCTATAATATCTGAAAAAATAGTTTAGATCAGATTAATATATGTAGTCTATAGCTGCCATATAAACTGACCGAATCAAATCAAGTGCTTGTATAGAAAACATTTTTATTTGACAAGCTAGCTTCACAAAATTTGGTGGGGATTATTTTCTTAGGTAATAACACAAGCCACGAAGAAATTTTTCAGTTCGGACCACTATCGCTTATACCTGCCATACAAACTGCCGGCTAAAAATCAAGTACTTGTATAGAAAACTTTTTCATTTGAGAAGATAACTTCACGAAATTTAGCAAAAATTATTGCCTAAGACAGAACTACAAACTCCTCAAAAATAATTCACATCAGACATATATAGCCTATACCTGCCACACAAACCGCCC
The DNA here is from genome assembly GCF_016617805.1 of Bactrocera tryoni. Classification (NCBI taxonomy): domain Eukaryota; kingdom Metazoa; phylum Arthropoda; class Insecta; order Diptera; family Tephritidae; genus Bactrocera; species Bactrocera tryoni. Next base: position 33,817,489 of record NC_052503.1, on the reverse strand, counting down.
GCGAAAATCAAATACTTGTATAGCAAACATTTTTATTTGACAAGATAGTTTCACGAAATTTGGCAAGAGTTAATGTCCAAGTCAATGCTATAATCTGCAAAAAAATCTTTTAGATCAGACTAATATATCCTATAGCTGCTATACAAAGCGACCGATGCAACTCAAATTCCTGCTTAGGATACTTTTTTTCACTTGCGAAAAGTATTAAAGCTTCGGTGCAAATAATGTTAAGGTTTATTATCTATTTTTTGTAATTATATGTGATCAATTAAGCTTGGACGTTTTCCTGTCAGGTGTCAACACAATTTTTGCTAATCATAAATGCTATTTGCATTTAAAAATTAATAAACAAAGGCTAAGCCCGCAGACGCATGTCGCAACACAAGTAACACCTGTGTGAAACAGCTGTAAAAAGATTAATAAAGTCATATGTATGTATATCTATATAGTAGAAGCAAGTTTGCGCAGTGGTTTACAAGTATTTGCGCGTACAACAACAGCTAAATATGCATATATCTACATATATGTGACAATACTGTTTGAGTAATCAAGTCATCAGCCCTGAGTACGCCCCAATTTTGGCTGGTTACTTGCAGGTGTTTCTTTAATGCCAACACTAGGCAGCGATTATATATATATATGTAGAACACACTTTTAAGGCCTATGCGTCCAATTTCGCTGCCAGTGGCAAGTTTTAAAGCAAAGTTATAAAAGTATATACATATACATTTAAAATGTAGACATATAAAGGTTTTCCGCTGACTTTGCTCAAAATTTGACGCGCTTTTCGCTTAATATTTCATTCACTCTTTATTTTCACATATACATACGTACATATATTATTAAGTTGAAAAAAAAAACACCAGCTATGTGAAAAAATATAAATAAGTTGATCATACAAATAGATATGTATTTACAAGTATATCACTCCTATTGACTTGCCACCGCATCTGCTACTCAATTTTGCTAACTAAAATACAATATCTCGCAACAAGAATGGCCATTACTGGTTGAATGCACAACAACAGCATCGCGGTAGCAACCCATTTTCATGTTACAACAGCAATTATGCGGTCGAAGCATAGCCAATAAAGCCATAACAGCGTTAAACAAACATACATGCGCATACAACAGGGACTTGCAACAAGCCGGAAAATTGTTGCAACACCAAATCTGTATGTAGCGAGCATGCAAGTTAAATTGATACACATATGTGTATATGTATATGCGCACCCAAATAATGGTTACTGCAATAATACACAGATACATACATATGTATGTATGTATATGCATGTGCATATAAATGTGTGTAGGCATGCAAATTGCGAATGGTGGTTTTGCCGTCGGCTGCGCAAGCCGCCCAGCCCACAATTGGCTGATTGACCAACACAGTGGTGAGCAAAACCACAAAAGGCTATAAAAAGCAAATGTGCGCCATCAGCCAAAGGGCGTACAAGCAGGCAGGCATATATACATATATGTATATGTATATGTGTATGTGCATTAGTATATGTGTTTTGTTACAAATTTTGCTTAATTTTGGTGCAACCAAAAAAAACAAAAATGCTATCAGCCAATAAAAACAAAACATATATTTCAGCATACATACATACATATGTATTTGCTACGGCCACATAACCAATAATTTTAGACCAATTTAGCGCCATAACTCTTCTTACACATAATTTGTGAAACTTTTCTCTTTAATCTTCGGATTTTTCTGCAATATTTTTCCTTTTATGCACTTTTTTTGGCCGCGGCGCCTATTAAAAGGCCACAAATTGCGCGTAAATGCTGACCGCCATGTTGGTCGCGGCTGCCATGCCAGCCACCACCGAATTTTGTGGTTTGTACGCCAACGCTGATGCCAAGTTTCACGCCGAAGGTGTGGCGCGCGGCTGCTGGTTGCCAATGTTGCCCACAATATGTAGCATGTAGCACATACGGTTATATATAGATGTGTTTATGCCGTGTGTGTCTCATTATGTTGGTTTGTGTCGCCTTTTTGTGCTTAAAATCAATTAAAAATCGTTGCGAATCATGTTATACGTTGTATGTTGCATGTTTAATGTTGTGTGCATTTGTTTTTGTTTTCGCTGATATGTAATTTAATAAGTGTAACAGCGACAAGCTGCCATTAATGCAAGGCAAAACAAGTTTTAAAATTGCAAATTCACGTAAAAGCACATAAGAGTTTGTATGTATGTTTGGTCGACGTTGCTCGTGGTGCTGCTTGCAACAGCTGGTTTTTACATTGGTTTTGTTGTATTATTGCTGCGCTGCTTGCGACAAGGCAAATTATACAATTACTTACATATAACAAAAAGTATGTGAAAGTTTTATTCCCCTTTATTAACGGTAAAGGCTTGTGGCAAGCTTATGTTTTAAAATCTGCTAAAACTACTTTATTAAGTTTCAGCAATATTTTCTATTACGTACAATACTATATAACATATACTTTACAATACATATTTGTGTACTCAAACCTTATGCTATACAGTTACTTTGTATGGCCTCATTTTGCAACATGGCAAAGCGCCACACTGTTTTAATTCTCACCTATCCCCTTGTGTAGCTGTTAATAGTATAAAAAATACTTACATTTAACGGCTTTCAAAATACACCATTTACCTTACACCTTCTTAACACATTTTTATCCAATATGGCAACATTGTTATTGCCCCTATGGCACACTTGTATATTAAAATTTCTGCCGCAATGTCTGTTAGACGCTTGAAATTTGCCACGCAGCACATTTTTTAATCGCCTTATGTCGCATTATATTTAATTGTAATCACCTGCACTCAGCCATGTCGACAATATTAAAATCCGCACTTGCACACAGAACCCTGCCAGCCAGCCTAATAACTGTTAACTAAGTATATTACGTAATATATAGTAGAGCATGTTTCCGTTAAACTCGCAGCGCCTTAACCTTTTTTCGCTTTTCTCTATTTCCAGCTATGGTGTGGACTTGAACGGAGCACGTCGCAAGAATGCCACCCGCGAGACCACCTCAACATTGAAAGCCTGGTTGAACGAACACAAAAAGAACCCTTACCCCACGAAGGGGGAGAAAATCATGTTGGCAATTATAACGAAAATGACGTTGACGCAGGTGTCGACGTGGTTCGCGAATGCGAGAAGAAGACTGAAAAAAGAGAATAAAATGACGTGGGAGCCGAGAAATCGCGTTGATGACGATGATGCAAATATCGATGATGACGATCACAAGAGCACGGATGATAATGATTTGCTAGGTAAGTTGCAAGTAATGTTAGAAAATAAGTAAAAAATGAAGTTCGTTATACCAATCTCTTTAAAAAAAACCGCTAAGACCTCTCATGCACCTCTTTCTCTTTTACATCATGCGCCTTTATTCTTTTTTACTAATTTAAAAATCCATGTCTTCCTTTCTGCTCTTCTCCACACAGATGCCAAAGACTCTGGTCTGGGCTCGAACGATGACAAAGATCGCTCGAATCGCTTAGGCGACTTGAGTGATCGCCCCGGTGAGAGCAACAATAGCGAATGGTCGGGTTCGCGTCCCGGCTCACCAAATGGCTCACCTGACCTTTATGATCGCCCCATGGGCATGCCCGGCGGTGGTCATCCACTCTTTCATCCCGCCGCGTTACATCATCACTTCCGCCCACCAGCCGGTTCGCCACCCGACATCGCCGCCTACCATCACCATCAACAACAATTGTTGCAGCAACATCAGCAGGCGCAACAGAACTCTTTGCAGGCGGCGAGTGGTGCCGGCAATGTTGGCGGCGGCAGTACAAGCGCCAGTTTAGCAGCAAAACCACGCATTTGGTCGCTGGCGGATATGGCTTCCAAGGATGGCAAAGACTCAGCGGCGAAAGATAGTCCACCGGGCGGCATCGGTTTGCCCGGCAGCAGTCTCGGCGAATTACCACCCACACACCCCGCACTCTACGGTCATCCCGCGCAACATGCCTCACCCGGCAAAATATTGTCACCCTTGGCGGCGCGTATACCAAATTATTCACCCTATGTGCGACCCGATCTGTACCGTGGTTTCTACGGTCCTGCCGGTCTCACCGGACCCTCTCAGGAATTTCTCGAGCATCAGCGTAATTTCAATGCCAGCTTAGCGGCACACAATGGGCTCAGCATGAATCCGCTGCTGTGGAAGGCAGCCGTCACCGGTGGCACGCCCTTCGCGCCACTCAGCCTCACCACCAGCGGCAGTCATCACGCGCCACAACATGTGCCACCACCAGCGGGGGCATCACCATCCGCCTCCAGCACATCATCATCGATTGGTTGCGATGTTGTGCAGCCACCCACTTCGATGAGTCTATCACAAGCACATCATATGGGTCCCATATCGGGCAATTCCACATCCTCATCGAACTCCTCCAATTCGGGTAAATTATCACCGGGCAAACCATGACAGTTGAACGTGTCACCAATGTCGCCGGCGGCAAATGCTACAACAAACACAACAACAGCACCAGCAATGTTGTCCGGAGTGAATGCAACGCTGCCGCAGTCAACGACAGCTGCTACGTCGACTTCGAATTTACTCGTCAGCGCTGCAACGCCTGCACTCACACACACACATACTCATACGCATACGCACACCCTGACACATGTGATACCAGCAGCAGCAGCGGCCGCAGCAGCAGCTGCTTCGTCGCCAATGTCCGCCTTTCGTTCGTTGATCGCCTTTCGCGAACAGCATTTGCAACAGCAAGCGCCAAAAGTGACGTTGCGGCCGTAATTCGTGTAACAGCGTATGAGCATTGGCTGAGCGTGGTGAGTAGCAGCATATAACTGTCTGTACACACCCAAACACGCATGCACGCAGTGTTTGTAGGTGGGCGCATCGAAATTGAGAATTTGTACTATCGGACAATAATTTACATGTGATTTGATAATTTTTAATTGAGAGCAAGCGGTGAGTACAGCCCACTTGAAGACGTTTACACCAAAAAAGTATTTGATTAGCAGAGCAAAAAAAAAAAAACAAACTAAATATGCAAGTATATGAAAATATGTATGTTAAGTTAACAGCATTAGACATTTTCGGCATTTCATTGGTCGAACGAACTCTGTTTTGTCTTCTTTTTCGCTGCTATGTAAATAACACTTGGTGGCAGAAAATTAACAGCAAACATATACTATATACATTTAAAGAAAAAGCAAACTAAAATAGTACACCGGAGTAATAAACAAAATTCAAAGAAATAAAACTTATGCAACAGAGCTTATAGAGAGTAACAGTTAGTAAAAGAAATTGTAAAAAGCACGATACACCGAACGAAAAAATCATGTAAATCAGACAGCACTTTAGTAACCGTGGGAAAATGTGTTTATACTTAAATAAGCTAAACGCATTTTTGCAGTGTAACAAAGGAAAAACAAACAGAAAAATTTAAGTATTCGAGACATAAACTACAAATCAGTGAGCAATTATGCAATAAAAAATACGTTTTTAATTTGATTTTATTAATTTTTGATTAATTTTTGCAAGCTGACAGCACACATATCAAAGAGTAGTAAAGCAATGTACAGCGCAGAAAGAAAATATAAAAAAACTTTAAATATTTTTAAGCAAATAATTTTTCAGTGTATGCTTTAACATACCTACACACACATATTTAGTCGTTTAGGTTGTTTTGTATTGTTTTAAGCATAAAACGTTTTTGTTCCTGTCGTTTGTAAAATAATTTATTAAATAAAAAAATAAACATATAAACATTAAGTAAATTTATATGCAACTTTAAAGTTGAAGAAAAATCAGCACAATTTTGAAAAATAATATAAAATTATATAATGAAAGGTGGTCTGCAAACCTTCAAGTGTAGCGCACATTTTTCAAAAGCAAGTGGAAAATGATATTAACATAAATGTATATTTTTTGTAAATTGTAAATAATCGCATGTATACAGAATTTGTGTTTCGTTTAGCACTCACTTAAATACAATAATGATTACATAATTTAACATACCGTGTAGCAGTACTAAATAAGCAATTAGTAATTAGTTAACTATGTATGTACATATATGTGTTAAAAATAAACAGCAACAAATAAAGAAAACAGCAAAGTAAAAAAAACTGCAAAAAAATATGTGAAAAAGTGAATAATTATAGTCATAATGCAAGTGGATAAGTAATGGATTGTAATTTAATGTAATTAATAGACGTATGTACACAACTACATACAAACACACATATATACATATACAATTATATATATATAAAAACGAAGCAGCGTGCAGTATGTATTAAAAATAATTACACTAATGCAATAAGTTAAAGAAAATTATAAAATAGTTATAAATAAATATGTGAAAGCAAATACCGTTGAGCATTCAACGCATTGTACCATTGTAATCGTAGTACTTATAATTTAATTACATCTTAAATTAGCAATGCAAAGCTAAACGACGAATGCGCAAATGTGTGAAAATAACAACAACAGCCCCAAATGAGCGCATTGAGTGCAACGGGTGAAATAGCGGGCTTACGCGACAAATTGTATCAAGTTGTGAAATCGCTTAAATCGCAAACGGAAAAAAGATGAAAAAACACATATAATATATTTATTGGCTGTAGGTTTGATAAGCAGCAATGCGCGCTGTTATCAGCTGTATGACATGCGCTCATTTGTTGATTTGTGGAAAATGGCAAAAGTTTTAGAATGTTGTTTAAGCAGCGTTACGCATAAAAAACACTCATTAACACACATATATGTATATGTATTGTTATATTAATACACATACTTACATGCACTTGGCCACAAAATTCACATTTGTACAACCATACATACATACATACATTCGCACGCGCTCATAGTGAGGCATGTTTATTATGTAATGACAGCGTAATGGCAATGGAATGCAGTACTTAGTTGCAATATGAAAATTTTATCCCAAAATAAAAAAGTATAAATGCATAAAAAAATAAAAAAATAAAATTAAAAAATAATAAATAAAACAGATATGAAAAATTTAAATTTGATCTTTATTTTCTTTAAATTAAGCGGGTGGGGGGAAAGTCGAGATGTTCTGACTTTGACATTGAGTTGTTGGTCCTACGACTGCTTTTTTGTGGGCTGTGGATGTCCTGTAAGGGGTGAGACGGGTTACAGGGATTTAAAAAAATCGTAAAAACGAGCTTCGTGGAAAGCAAAACTGAGCACTGGTTTATCTAAAAACGAAAAAGTAAAAAAAAAAAATGTTGGTTGTTCATGAGTAAATCTCGTAATTGGACGAAGGAAAAAAAATTAATTAATATTTCAACAAAGCAAAAAAGTATTTATTAAGCAATGATCGCCCATTATTTAGCTACCGGTTCAGTAGTGCGAAAGTTCGAGGCCTTAAAAAAGATGTTTATTTATATATGTATACATACAGTTATGTGAAATATAATAAGGACAGGGATGCATAAAAACAAAACAAGAATAAAATTGTAGCAAGTCATCAAAATTTCCGCCGGTTAACGGCATTTTTTTATCACTCCTTATTTATAAAAACAGATTCTGTTAGACAAATTTGCACACATTTCGTTAATAGCCATTTTGTTCTTAACAAAGTCCGCAAGCAGTTGTGCGATTTAATAAGGACAGCGTGCTTTTTAAAAACAAAAACGAAAATAGTTTTACTAAAATGTGTTTTTTTGCAGATAGAAGGCAAAAGTAATTCTTTTAGATTTAATATCAGTCAATTAAAACCAGGTTTTCCTTTTTATTGCATCGATATGGGAAAGGATAAGCACTGCGATCCGAAAACTCGAGACCATATTAAATATTCAGTGAAACAATGAAATTTGTACAGAAAAATTGCGAATGAAGAATGCTTCCAAAACACTGGTTGAACGATGTCTTATTTATTACACCCAGCTTCTTGCTGAGCGCTAAGTTAGGCGAACACGGTACGTGGGAGACTAGTTCATAGTGTAATTCCTGCAATATGATGAACGAATCAGATGCTGAAAGAAGGAGAGTGATCGAAACTTTGACAATATTTCATTTAATCTTAGTATTCTTATGCATGAAAGAGATATTTTTGGGTATGGCGCGTGTCTTAAAATCAAGGATCTGTACCGAAATCAGACTCTTACTGTAAAAAGGCTGAGGTTAACAAGGGTTAAGTTAGTAGATCGATCCGAGCAAGCTTTATGTTTGGAGAGTTTGAAATGCCGGTCCATCCTGAGAGCTAAAACTTCTCACTAATTGTTCAAAACACCCACGCAAATCGACAAAGCGCTCTGAACCCATCACAATTTTCTTTGAATGTCTAATGTCAGTTTCGGTTATTTCTATATTCTAGTTCGCCGAAGATATGACTGCCGAGATGTTTCAACCTCAGTCGTACAATTGTGGAGAAAGCGCCTGGGTACTTCCACCCCACCCCTTCATAGAACTTGCTTGCGACAAGCTTCCTGGCCCTACCGCATGAATGCTTACTGCACAGTATCCAACAAAAATCCATACGACTGTGCAAGATGAAGTGTACTAAAGACAAGGAATCCAGAAGATCTCTTGTGTACAACTCTAGGCCAAATGGATCTTACAATGTGAGCGGGGCAAGTGTGCCGCTCCAGCTAGCTTATCGCCTCTGCAGCTATTCCGCTATGACCGGGCATCTAATCGATTCTAATCATGAAGCTTTGTCTACTGCCACTTTAATAGCAGCCATTACTGCCTGTAAACCACTACAGTAGTCCGGTAGCCTTAAGCTAAGATTAACGAAGAGCACTTTACATAAACCAACGAGAGCCGCTCTTTGGACACATTCAAACTTCTTATCAAGTGTAGTCTTTCGGAGCGTCCTCCACCAGACGAATACACCGTGGAACAGTATTGTTAATATTGTTCCAGAAACCAAAAGACTCGACTTTGAAACTACTAAAAACTTATAAAAGCTATATTCTTATTTCAAAACGGCTTAGGGCCACATTCGCAGTGTCTAGTAAGCAACAACCAGTCAGCTAATTTCTGGTTAAAAAATGGTTGCCGAAAGAAGGAGTCTTTGTCAAGTTAACCAAGTCAAAGTTTTAGTTAGTGAAATACACTGAGAGAAAATAGTACGTTGACCTTAAGTATACATATTTTGGGCTCTGTTGGCAGACATTGACAGAACATAATTAATATTTACTAACAATCCCAATTAAACAAACCGACGACAAAGTACACTTTTCGAACAAATAACGCGAGTCAGATAACATCACATGGCTAAAAAGTAGCAAACAATAATCGAAACAACACAATCGAACATGAAGCGATCGTGTTGGGAATAAACGAACGAAGCAATGAAACATGATGCGAAAATATCAAAGGACCCACAACTATAACAACAATAACTCTAATGTGAACAAGCAAATCTACAGAATTTTTGATTTATGAAGATCGCCTTGTAGAAAGCGCGCGCAACTCGTGAGCTAACTAATGTCCGACAGGCGGTCGTCACTACGCAACACAACGCAAACGATTGCGATTGTCATATTTCATGACGCAATTGATGCGCGCTGATCTGACATGAAGTCGCCGAAGTCACCGAAGTAGCTGAAGATCGCAGAATATTGAATTGTCAGCGGATTTATTGCGGTCTACAATAGGTTAAGCGCGCATTGTTATTGCTTTCGAGCTGCGCGCTATACGCAACTCCAGTGGGTGGCTTTTGTTGCCGTAACCGAGCGCCGCAGTGTGAGAAGCTGCGTCTGTTCATTCCCGACCATTCGGACGGCCGCATTTGTGGCACAGCTTAGGCGCAGATGAAGTTGCCAGTGGATGCGACATGCCAAAGTCACGTTTATGACAGAGAAACATTCAATGTATGTTGTCTTGTCATAGGTTGTCCCCAGCTTGTTTTGTAGTATGTTTGCGCTTGTTTTGACTTGTCGGCGCTGGGAGTTGGGGCGACGTGACTGGCGGTTAGGCGGCTCAAATGGCTCATAGCCGATTGTTGCGTATATTTATATGGGAGCAAATGTGCGTGCTTACGCAGGAGAATGTGCGTTTACGACATGTTACATTTCGTGTCCTTTTGTGTGCGTACAACAAAAAACATTGCAGCATAACAAACATAGATTTTAGTGACGACATCAAGCTGATAGTAACTCTTTTAATAAACTTGTTATGTTTCGATCTGATCATTTTAACCACTCATCAAAATGACTACAATACACTTAAAAAGAAAATATGATAAGACGAGAGGAAACTGCAGTCACTCTTACGTTGTTAATAAGCCGAAGTCACAACAAAAACTCACAGTTTGACAGCTAGTACAGTGAGTTCTGAATCGGTATCCACTATTAATTGAGAAAGAATCATATACAGAGATATTTTACATTTATATATGTATGTACATATACGAGATATTTAAAAAAAAAATAGCGGGATTTGTTTTGTGAAAAAATTATTATTCATTCGTCTATATAAGTGTTATGCTAGCGCTTCTTTTAATCGTCGAAAAACTTCTTAAGCTCGAATATAGCCTTTAGCCCTTTCAGAGATTTTCATCTATTTTGTAAATCTACGGTCCTTTAAGTTTCTCTTTATCTTTGGTAATAGGAACAAGAAAAAACGTCAACTTCGAAGCTAATATACCCTTCACAGGTGTGTCCAGTTTGTATGGAAGCTATATGCTATAGTAATACGATCTGAACAATTTTTTCAGAGATTATATTATTACCTTAAGCAGTAATCCATATAAAATTTCGTGAAGACACTACGTCAAATGCGAAAGTTTTCCGTACAAGAACTTGATTCCGATCGTGCGGTTTGTATGGCAGCTATGTGCTATAGTGAGCCGATCTGAACAATTTTTTCCGATATTACATTATTTCTATGAACAATAACTCATACCAAATTTCCTGAAGATATATCGTCAAATGAGGAAGTTTCCCATACACGCATTTGATTCCGATCATTCAGATTGTATGGGAGCTACATGTTATAGTTAACCGATCTGATCAATTTCTACGGAAATTACATTATTGCCTTAGAAAATAATCTATTCCAACTTTCGTGAATATATCTTGTCAAATGCAAAAGTTTTCCTTACCAGCACTAAATTCTGATCGTTCAGTTTGTATAGCAGCTAAATGCTACAGTAAGCCGATCTGAATAATTTCTTCGGAGATTACATAATTAGAAATGAGCAGCTTCTTGAAGAGAAAATGACGTTTGCAAAATTTCAAAACGATATCTTAAAAACTGAGGGACTAGTTCGTATACATATATACAGACGGACAGACGGACATGGCTAAATCGATTCAGCTCAAAGTACTGATCATGTATATATTTACTTTATAGGATTACAGACGCTTCTTCAAACTTAATATACCCTGTTCAGGGTATAAAAAGTAATACGGAGCTGGCGAATATCGAGGCTAGGGCATCGTCAAGCTCATTACCTTGGTGGCTACGGCAGACAAAATAAGTTACGAAAATTGTATAGTACTTAACTGGGGATCCACTTCGAAGTTTCTTACTCATCGGTGAACAAAACTTGGCTCGAAAATGTCGGATCTTATCGGAACTTGCTGCGAACGGCGCCGAATCGACTCTCCACGGTCTTCGTGTACACTTTCAGCTACGGCTATTATATTTTCTTCACGTAATGGTGGACGTAGTCTATTCGGTCGAATATTATCCAATAATGAATGCTGTTTCTCAAGATGGGTGATGGTGTTGCGAATAGTACCCTCAGTAGACCGTTTATGTTGACTTTCAAATGCCCCACAGAGAACTGATTTAATTACGTGAACCTAATGCTATTTTCGCTTCAGAGAGTACCTACAATACGTGTATTTTCTGAGTACCAAAGAAGGCCTCTTATAAAAAATATTCTAGAGTAGAGAGCTTAGAAATATTCTATTGCCTAAGATTGGATAAATTGAAGCTCAAACTCTCAGCTAAAACGAAACTACTTTTAAAATTTTATGAGGATAATTTAAATCCCATAATTCGAGCATTCGAACAAATTTTTTACAAAGTTTTAAACGGATTTTCTGGGATGTCAAGGTATATTCCGATGTCAGCAGGGGTTGATGAAAGCTGGATAGCTGCCTTCGACTAGGTCTTGAATACCTAAATCTTTATTTGATACTTAGGTGTTATTAAGAAGCATTCTCTCACTGTCTGTAATCCGGTGTTCTAATCTAACCTAATCTATTCCTTTGATTCGGGTGATCACATTGGGATGTTTGTTTCCCAGTTTTATTTATGATAATTTTTCTTTCTCCCATCACCGAATTCTAGGCACTTTTTGTTACCCTGTGATGTAAACCGTATTACGAAATAAATGGTACTCAACATGGTAGTCGGGCCTATAACACGAGTGAAGCTTGTTTCGAATTAATTTTTAACCGGGCTTGAAAAATGAAACACAGCTTTATAATCTTGAAAATTATTTGCTCGTGTTTAATCGCGAATGCCGTTCGCTAAAGTTTGATGCTTTGCTATCGATAGCGTTCTCCATGAATGATTTCATTCGGTTTTATTAGCTTGAGCTCATTAACCGTACGTTCAGGCCTGGTTAAGGAATACCTTATCTCGACATCAATGGCGTCGAGTCACTTTGTGATAAGGCTAGTTTACGTGACAGCCCACAGCATAGTCGCAGGTAACTGTAGAGCTGATGTGCTGACAAGGAAAGGTACGCTAGTTCCACTTTCATTGTGTATTCTACTACATGAAAGCTCTGCTTCGCGGGAGCTTGGGCAAGGTTGGGCAACCATTGGTTCGACGGCAGTGAGCTCTTTGCCCTTAGCTAGTCTCTCCCTTGTTGTGGTGGCGAATACCCTGTCGGTGTCAATTCTGTAAAGCTGAGGATCTCACAGTTTCAGATATCCCACCAAACTGGTGGGAGCAGAAATTAAACACCTGTGCAAATCACATGACACTGACTTGGCTGATAAGTTCGAGTTACAAGAGTTCTTTTTTAATGGTGTCACTAAGGACTGCATATAGTAGTCCAAGTGCGATTTCTATTCAAAATCTTATTTTTCCTCTTCTTCTTTATTGACGTAGACACCGCTTAGCCGAGTTTACAACAGCGCGCTAGTAATTCTTACCTTTCACTGTTTGGGGCAAATTTGAGATTCTAAGTGTAGCCAAGTCCTTCTCCACCTGATCTTTCCAACGGAGTGGAAGTCTTCCTCTTCCTCTGTTTCCCCCGGCTGGTGTTGCGTCGAAGATTCTCAGAGCTGGAGTGTTTTTATCCATTCAGACGACATGACTTACCCGCTGTCTCTTAATTTGCTGAACTATGTCAATGTCGTCGTATATCTCGTACAGCTCATCGTTTCATCGACTGCGGTTCTAAGATAGACGAAGTTTTCCTCGACTTCGAAATTGTGACTGTCAACAGTGACGCGGGATCCAAGTCGCGAGTGCAGCGACTCTTTGTTTGATGTCAGGAGTTATTTCTTCTTGCTCTCGTTCATTACCAGTAGCGTTTGATTCGCTTCTTCATCCAGTCTAGAGAAAGCGGAACTACCGGCGCGGTTACTGAGACCTCTAAAATCAATATCATCGACGCACGGAAGATTGCACTGCCTCAAAGCAGCATAGTATTTGACGAAATCTTTTCAAGCATTGCCTTGAAGGTGGAAAGAGACATTAAGAAGGCGGATAAAATCCCTCACAGTTAGGAACTTATTTATTATTACTTAATTCTTAACAAATACTGCTCCAATAATTGACGTTTTGCCTGTCAAAATACTACCAATCAGGGACGCGAAATAAGCACGATTGCAATATATTAGGTTTCGTAGTGGAGATCTTACAGAAGGTTAATTACGAGTAGTATAGTCATCTGAAATAAAAGATACCTCGAATTATTGTATTCTACTCAGCTTTACTATTCTATTTGACGAAAGAGACCCGCTGCGGTCATGATGATCTTTCTGTATAATACTATGCTCTCTTAGACATTAAGACTGAATGTATAGAATTTCAACTATTAAAGCAGCTTCGAGTGGATCACTTCAAAGGAATTTCCGTTGCATCAAGTTAACTTACTGAAAGCAGTAATTGCAAATGTACTAGTTATTCTCTTTTGACATTAATTGGGACATAAAGCGATCGGTACATTCGTTAGTCAATTGAAGGACCAGACCCGACCAACTTGACTGACGGACAGTAACAACAATTACTACAACATACTTATGTCTTTATGTAGAGCAGATAGGCTTGCATAAATCATTACTGGCATCTCTGCGCCTATGACTAATGGGGCATAGGTGACCGGCGGGCGGGGTAGGAGCAGACAGGTAAGAATTACTTGTGTTCTTAGTCTTGTTGTTGTTACATATGACAGACAAGCGACTGTTAGCGGCAGCATCAACCACACTGCGGACGCTTGCTCCTTAGCGGCAATTTAGCACAATATTGGCAACAACAACAACGACTGCAAAATGAGTTGTTAGTGCATTGTCACTGAGCGCGTAGTGGCTTGCTGCCGCACTGTGCGTTTTGGTGTACGTTGAGCGTGTACACACATATGGTATATATTTGGCTACAATATATTGCAACACAATATTGACACAAATTGACAATCAATCGGCAACAATATTATTACATAAAATTTATGAAATTGTAATGAGCTGAGTAAGCGAAGCACGGGCGAATGGACAGCCGTGCAGACGGACAGTTAGCTAAACGTATGGCGCATAGCATTTAAAAAAAAAATAAGTTGTTGCTGTTTATAAACCGCAATATGACTGAATATATCTAAAAAAATGGTGCGGAAAGCGGCCAGACAAAAAAAAAAATTACCTGCTTTGTTCTTGTCATTACCAAGAAAACAAAACAAAATATTAAAAGCTATTGCAAGCGCAAAATTGTTGTGGAAACGTGTTTTCCTGTCGCTTTCGATGTCAGCGACCGGAAATGCACAAAAAAAATAGAAGAAATGCTTACGAGAAAAAGCGGAAAACAAAAAACGACAAGCAACAAAACTCGACGAAGGCCTCTTAAAACGCTCGCAGGAAAGTAGCAGATTTGCAAAAATGCTTGAATTAATGAATGAAAATGGCAATGGAAAAGCGCAGAATTCAGCGCGACTGCAATTGTCGGTGCAATTAGTGAATGGAAATGGAAATTATGCCACAAAAAACTGGCCGTTGCGCCGTTCGGTTAATCGATTTGAGCAAAATCGCTAGCTTTCTTTAATTTACCGTTGCAGTGTCGCCGAAATGCACAACAAAATCCGTTAATGGCAATTTGCAACGGTTTGCAATGAATAATATTGGAAAAATAAAAATTGGCAAAGACATAAGTAATTGATATTTTTACAAGGCGACACTGGAAAGATAAAAAAATGACGGTAAATATCCGCTATGTAACCGTTTTTATTGCCAAAACTGCTGAAGCAAAAGTGTGCCGTTGTCAGCGATTTTTTCTTTTAATTATTTACCAATTGATATTTTCATTAAATGAATTTTTTTATTTATTTAATTTACTTCATTCAGTTATCTACTAACCAAATGCACAGCATACTATAGAGACTCAGCTTAAGGGAGACATATTTTTTGTGAGTTTTTGTGACAACACATATAAAATCGTATTATTTAAAGCAATGGTGCATTAAAATATGACATTCGAAGTTTTTATCACGAGTTTTCCAATAATAGTGATTTTATTGCTACAATTAAGTTCTGAATACAGCATCATTCAAATAGCGTTCACGAGCAACGAATTCGATCAAGTTTCCAGTACTTTTTCTACAGAATCATGTGTATGCTCTGAATATCATGTTCCATATTGACTTTTAAAGCTTGAAGATAGTCTGGTTTATTTTTAAAGACCAATGACTTGAAATAAACACACAAGAAGTAATCTAATGGCGTTAAATCACAATTTCTTGAAAAAATCGAAACTCCAAACTTTTCTCGCAATAATTCTGTTGATGCAAGAGCTGTGTGTCACGTAGCGCCATTTTGTTGCAACCAGATCTTGTCAAGATAAATTTTTTCCAATTGTAGTCGTAAAAAGTTGGTTATCATCGATCTACACCGCTCTCCATTGAGAGTAACGGCGTCACCGGCTTTATTTCGAAAGAAGTACGTACCGATGATTCCACTAAACCAAAAACCACACCATACTCTGAGTTTTGGTGAACGTAATGGTTGCTCATGTATAATTTGTGGGTTTTCTTTGCACCAGAATCTACAGTTTCTCCTCATCGGAGAAGTTGATTTTCTTAAAAAAAATTGTTATCGTTTTCAAGTTCAAGTTGCAGGGCAATATTCGCAAATTCACGACGCCTGCGATGATCCAATAGCTTCAGGTCATGAGTGAGAAGAATTTTATATCGATGCAAACCCAAATCCTTTCTCAAACTTCGCCAGGTTGTGGTTTCAGATAGTCCCCATTTCTAACAAGGTCTCGACGGGGCAATGTGCACAACTTTGAGTGAGCTACGGTAACCAATCCATGTGGATAAATTGATGGGGTTACTTCAAGGTAATCAAGCACAACAAAGTTGCAGCGTGAGTCCACCAAAAGGTGCGGCTGCAAACGAGCATCCTGTCTTGGAGCAAGCAGCTCACCATATAAACGTGATAAAGGAGACATTCTTCCCAGCTGGGATTGTGCAGCTAGGTTTGGAACCCGCCAAAAATGTAATTTCAATGAATTGCACACGAAAGCCGCGGATATTAACCGCTTCAAACTTTGACGACCACAGCAAACTTACAAATGAATATGATTTACGGATATGCAGCTGAAATGCCCGGACCCGCTAAGGGAAAGATGCCACTATCGAACTGATGAAAGTCTTCGGAAAATACAAAGCCGATATTACCGCTCTTCAGGAATTACGAGGAAAAGTCTTGGTTGCACGAAATAAGAAAAATCCACCATAGACCAGATTTTCACAATAACCACAACCATCAGCTCCTTAAAAATCAGGAATGACCATAACTTCGAGCTGGATTGCTCGAAATCAAAGTTATCTGAAGTTGAAACATTTTTGAAGCATCAGATTTTCAATCCACACCGGTGCCTTGCTTTATAATTTAAGGACATTTTTCACTCTTTATCAGGCATTATAGAATATCACTGTGTACTGAGTGGACTGAAAGTTATTTCATGCAATGCTAATGAACCCTCAAAGTTAATTACTTAAAATGCATGCATTTATCCTTCACATCAATAATTTTGTATTCAATTATTGTACTCCTTATTATTGAGTTAGCTTTGCAAATAAGACACACTATTGCTATTTATATATGCAAAGTATGCAATAAATTATTCACATAATTAATTTTTATGGAATTATGAAGTTTTTTGGCTGTTTTGCTGTTGTCATTACTTCTGATAGAAAATAAATACTTTTAAATTACATATTTATACAAAACTCAGACCTCAGAGTGATTCAGACAGCCTCGCAAGAAAATCAAGAGAAATACTTCTATTAAAACTTATATGTTCTTCAAAATGGACCTATAAATAAAATCAATATTCTTCAAATGAAGGAATACGAAAGCCAGGTAGTTGCACCTCTAATCTTTGTTCTCGCAAGATTTATATATCGAATACAGAGAGTATGGCATTTTTTCCAACAACATGCCCTGTCTTATGATACGTTAGTTTTTAGTACAGACCTCAACGGTTTTATTCACATTAAGGATTGAAGTAGACAAAATTATTTTTTAACTCAGAATCTTTTTCCGCCTTCATAATGACGTAGAACTTATACAATATCTAGTCTCTAGCTCGAACACTTTTTTGCATCTAAATAAGTCCAATATGGATAT
This sequence comes from Bactrocera tryoni, assembly GCF_016617805.1. Taxonomy (NCBI): domain Eukaryota; kingdom Metazoa; phylum Arthropoda; class Insecta; order Diptera; family Tephritidae; genus Bactrocera; species Bactrocera tryoni. Next base: position 33,799,744 of record NC_052503.1, on the reverse strand, counting down.
TCTCCATGGATATTGAGAGCGGGGTCAGATCTACAGGGTTAACTGGGCATGCAAAGAGGTGTTTAGGGTCATGCGGGGGCTCTTTACATGTTGGACATATATTTGGTCAGTTATGAATAAGCAGGAGTTTAACCTACTACAGTATCCAGAACGAAGCTGCGCAAGGGTCACTATCGACTCTAAGTACGCCATTCACTGAGAGGGAGTCGATGAAGGTGTTAATGGCTCCAAAGTGAATGGCAGGTGACTGCAGAGATGGTTTTTACGAAAAAACCCCAGGAGAAACTGGTTGGAAAGGAGTTCATTATGCTCCTTAACTGGAAGCACATAGGCCTTACTGTGTAGATTTTCGATAAAGACATCAAGAGGCATCGCGTTATAGTGCGGTTTGCAGTGTTCTGGCATTTTACTGCAGCCAGGCCGCCATATTGGTTAAGAAAAAACCCCAGCAGAAACTGGGGAGAGAAGCGTTGTCGGACGGTAGGACTACACTTTGTTGGCTGGTTTCCCAGGTTTCCAAGGTTTCTTCCGATTTTCCTCACATCCGGCATTTGCAGAGTAGTCAGCAACCGATTGAGAACCTTGGTTATCAAGCTTACTCCCGTCGAGCCTACGTGCTTTAGCATCAGCATACTTATTCCTTCAGGATCAATGAATGGGTTACTGATCAGAATGGCAGCCATGCTGTCTATTTGAGCTCATATGGACAATAGGGGTTACTGTTTAGGCCAATTGGTTGGAGTGGCGGCGCAGTACGCCAACTTAGTACAGATTACACAGTCGTATAGGCTATAAAAATATATATGATACTCTATAAATGATCAGCACGATGACCATATCCATCCGTCTCTATATACGCCTACTAGTCCTTCAATTTTTGAGATGTTCATCTGAAATTTTACTCATGTTCTTTTCTCGATAATCAGCTGTTTATTTGTTGGATCGGCTCACTATAACCTAAGTATGGATTCTACAATGGTTTTAAAGGCTATAGAAGCTTTATATAGATTAATAGGTTAAAGCGCACAGAAATCATTTTAGCATAGAAACTCATTATTAGTGAACTAAAATCGAAAGTTTGCGTCCAAAAATATAAACAATTCCAATAAAATAAGTTTCAACTTTGTTGCCCCTTCACAAACGAAAATCACGTCATTTTGTTGACAGTTGTCAGTTCAGAGGAAACTGTTGATGTCTTTACCGAAAATCCTTTGATCTTTAATTTGCCACCTTAAGTGAATTAAAATCACATAGAAAATGCAAAGTGTTGCACAAACAACGCAATGCGATTTAATGCGATGAGATCACGATTGCGATGCCACAAATGCAGCAATTTCATACGTTGTGACGCAAGGCAGCCTGCCACGTGCGCATTGCCACAAGCGGCGCACGGCCTGATGAGACAACTCATCACCAATATAATCATTGTCGTCAATAGGGCGGCGGCGGCAGAGCAAATAAACGCAAGCAGATATTGCAATAAAATGCGTAAAAAATTATTTCGCTTGCTGACTGCTAAATTGAGTGAATTATGGTGAAACAAATAAAAATGAAATGATATTTTCTACCAAAGAAAACATTATTTTTTGGATTCAGTTTTTCGTTACAAGTATTTCGATGTTTATTTTTTGCGCGCCAAAGCTTCAACGGCAGCACTTCAGTCACCTTGAAGCTGAGGCAGCCTAGGTTAAAACGACGTACAAGCAAACGCTCATAGTTGCAGCGTTGAATTTTAATTATGCGTTGAATGCATTTCGTGATAAAAATGCGGCTCTACTTTAATATGGCAGCAACAAAGCGTACGGAGAGGGCGATTGCCGATTTGCAACTCTAAAAACTGACCGATCCATCGACCAAGTTATTCATCCTACGTGCGACTGACTCGCGGCGGCACTTGTCGTGCGCCAGCATTTCGATTCGATTCTGATGATCGCCGTCTTTCTTGTCTGTCCCCATGTCTTTTGATGAGCGACGTCGCCCCTGATCGTCATCAACATCATTATCATTATAATCATAAAGATCATCATAATCATCGTCATCACCATCAGCATGCAGTGTGCCGTTTGTTGTCAGCGACATCAATATTTTAGTTGTTGTTATTGTTGTTGCCGTACATTTGCATTCGCCAAATGCCTGTTGAAGGTGTTGTCTGTATGATTTATGCGTAATATTTTGCAACGCATCATTATTTGTGTCGTGGTTTTGTTCTAACTGACAGCGCTGATGTTGTTGCATTGCATACGAGAAGTGAACGTATGTATAAAAAATAAACTGTAAAACAGACAGCACAACAACACTTATTTTAATTAAAAGCTCTTGATGAATTCAATAATTTACCTGGTTGAGTGAAAAATATAGGGGATGACTACAAAGGTAGGAGAAATATTTTATTCGAAACGGAATTATGCATCGAGCAGGTTTGTGCCAGCGCTACAGAATATGGTAATGTGAACAGAAGTTCCATTGGTATAGCTTGTAAGCTACTCTCCGTATAGTTATATTTATAACTGGAGCCATAAAGTATGGCAGTCTAGAGCTCTCAAAAAAAAAGTCTAACTTATACAATTTATTCTGTGTGTAAGGAAGATCCAATTTTCGGAATATCTCTCTAAAAATTTACTCAAAGTTTTTCTAACAAAGAAGTAACTTAGTAAGTTCTCGCTTCTAACCAGTACCAAAGATTTTCGAAATCCTATAGAATTAAACTTAAATTCGGTACCCAATATTGCCTTCCTTTCCAGAGCAGAGTGGGAAAGGGTTTTTAGGGTTCAAACGAGACAATCGAGTGGAAGGTGGTGTCTTTTCTGCAAAATTAGATACTAAAATTGTTTTATATCTACCAGATAACTGCAGTGCCTACCAAGCGGAGATCACAGCAATTAAAGAAAGCCTTTTTCTCTCTTCTGAAATGGAGTGTGCTCACACCAGGGAATACTCTAATATATACATATAGCCAAGCCGCTTGAGGTCACCAAAGTCTCTTAAGATTTTCTAAACTTAGTCACAAAATGTCTTTATAACTTATTGGATCTAATGTCTTAATTCATGATAAACCTTCAACGGGTTCCAAGATATGGAACTATCTCAAGTAACTGTGAAACAGATAAATTAGCCGGAGCAGGCATCACCCTACAATTAGACAGTGAAAATAAGAGAATATGTAGATATTTAATCAATAAACATGTTATAAATATATCTGAGTCTCGGTGTGGTCAACTCCTGACTTGCCCAACTAGCAGGCAAACGTGACACGAATGAAATATGGACCACACATTTCGATTACTAAAATTCCAAAGAAATTAAAAGAAACGTCTTCAAAGTGAATGTAAGGTTTGTATTGGAAAATAATCGCAACTATCCATCGAAAGTTTCTTAACGACATCTCAGAGGTAGCACAGTTACAATTTTTTGTATTTATGATCTTCATCAGAAGCATGGTATGTTACAGAAAGAAAGCAATAGAGTGAGAGGATTTTAATCCCGATTAATTCACACGTGGCCTTTGTGGACCTTGTGCTTATAGTTGTTTTTCTACCGAAAATATAGGTCAGGGAGTTAGGTATATGATTGAAATTTGTGGAGAACCCTTTTCTGATAATAGTATTTCTTATATAATAATGGGTTCAATCGGATCAATACTTCTTTTAGCCCACATATAAATACCTAATATAAAGGTATTCGAGTTTTCCACGGGCTTTATACCGCATATATCGGCCAATATGTGAGTTTTTCTAATAACGCTGGATCTTTGTGCTTAGAATGAATAAAAACGGGTGAAAATATGCCTTAGACCCGATTTAACTAACAAGCCTACCTTCAAGTATTACCCCGGCATTGATCCTTGCAAGTTGCAAGCGTATAAATTATACTCGAACTTAGCCCTTCCTTACTTGTTGCTACGAACAAACAATTATCTTAAAAGCAAGCGATCGTTCAATATTTTCATAAATAGGGTCGTAATATAGACACTTTAAAGCATCAAAATTTGCTGAGATATCCAGGGCAACAAAAAATTTCGTAGAGCTGTGTTATGTTCTGAGACGATGCTACAATATCTGAAGAAATTTTCCAGATCCAGAATATATCACACAGATGTCATACAAATTGAACCATCATAATCAAGGTCCGAGACACATCTTCTTCTTCTTTACTGGCGTAAATACCGCTTACGCGATTATAGCCGAGCTAACAACAGCGCGCCAGTCGTTTCTTCTTTTTGCCAATTGGATATTCCAAGCGTAGCCAGGCCCTTCTCCACTTGGTCCTTCCAACAGAGTGGAGGTCTTCCTCTTCCTCTGCTTGCCCCGGCGTGTACTGCGTCGAATACTTTCAGAACTGGAGTGTTTTCGTCCATTCGAACAACATGACCTAGCCAGCGTAGCCGCTGGAAGATGGAGTCATGTGTAGAAGTTCACTCAAGTGAGGAAAGTTCTCTGATCGCCATTCACTTGGGAGTGGCCAGAAACGATTCTTTTACATATGAGACAAGCAGCTCACGACTTCCGGTCTTTGACCAAGTATCCTTTGGGAATCCTAAGAACATCCGTTTAAAGGCGAGCTAAAGTGAGAAGGCGAAACATCCCCTCCGCAGGGTTGTGCGCTGGGTTTGGGACCCGCCACGTAAAAAATAATACCAATGAAAAGGTCCAAGAAACATACGAGTTAAAAATTTACTGATTCATATAATTAAGGGGCTCTCCGAAAGGCCTCTGAGATCGTCGACTTACGACGCTTGGCACAAAAAATTCTTTTCTAGGCATGCATTAAATTGACCATGGTCTAAGGGCTGTTGGCCTGAATTTTTCCCACCTTTGCTCTACTAAAGTTTCTCTCGGACATTTATTTATTTTACAAGCCATGTAATTTTTATTTCCCAGCTGTCCGGTTTTAATTTTCTGTGCAGTTTGCATGTATGTAGAAGAAGCCCTCATTTATTTACAACCAATAAATTTAACGACACATGCATAACAACAACAATAACAGCCATAACTGTGTCACAAAAGGAGAGGTAGGCAAAATGTAACAACAATAACAACGGCGAGAAACACTGCAGACGATCGCTTAAGTGAACCAAGTAGTGTATGGTAAGAGCAGTGGGGGAGCGCTGCAGTTGATTGGGGGAGAAAGATGGGCCACGCCGATGGTTTTACGCTAAATCAAACATCACGCGCAACAATTTCGCATTTAATTTTAACTGCAGCAACAGTTGCAAGCAGCAGACGTTATAGCAGCGAACCCGAGTAATATCATTTGGAGTTGGCGTTGTTGTTGTTTTAGCCGTTGGTGCTTTTAATGTAGCAGTTGTTGTACGATTTCGTGTAAGTTGTAAGCGCATGCGCATGTTCGCGTTAACAAGTTGTAGCATTTCGTGTACTCGTGTAGTCGACGATGACGACGAGGCGGCAAAGGCGACGCATGTCGAGTCTACACCGTACACTGATCGCATGTGGGTGGAGGCCATGAAGCAACAACGACAACTAGAATTGTGGCAGATGTGTTACAATGGCGTTGCTGCATAGAAATCATTGTTTTTGGTGTTTATGTGTACCTTTATGCAACTTCACCACGGCAAAGTATGCAGTTACCCGAATTGTGGATTGTGGCAAGATCGTTACGTCGCGATATGCACAGCGCCTGTACTCTGACTAGCTGGAACTTGCAGTTGCCGCATCGTTGGTGCGCACTCTAAAGGGGGGGTGATGCAATTTAGGCGCATTGCAGGCGCTTCACACTTCACTGATGTGACCGGGCGTTGTCATGTTGCTGCTAGGTGTTAAGTGTGTTTTCGCAAATTAAGAAGCCAACCAATCAGCAAACACGACCAACAACAAAAATGTATTGTGAAACGTCAACCAACGCACAGACACTCACACATACGAATGTGGCAGCAATATTGCAAAAGAAGAATAAAATATTGGAAAAATACGAAAAATTATGTAAGGGAGTTCTAAAGTCGCAAAATATCTTTGGCAAACCGGAGAAATGTTTCCTAAATTGGGTATCTTGAGATTATCAAATGTAAATGTGTAGTATCACTTTTACTATATGTTCACTGTTTTAGAGCTCTTTTCTTGAGTCCAAAAATGTACATGAGGACGGCCTAAGTTGTTAAATTACAAAAGAATACCTAAAACCTTTATTCAACTCAAATTATTGATCGGCGAGTTCCAATGAAAATAAAAGTATCAGACATGGGTTTGTAACTTAATTCCACCAATTTGGAGACAGCAGAGGTGTGAGGTCATACTTTGACAGATGGAAATACTACATTTTTCTTCGCTAATGACACCATTTTTTTTTTTTAAATTCAACGTTGAATGCAACCAATATAATGATATAATAATTCAATATGTTGAATATCCTTTGTCCTTTTCAAAGTAGTTACTGTAGGTTAAACTCATAATCCGATATTCTAGTTGTATAAATTATCTATAATCTCTCATACATAATGGAAAAACTGGATAATAGGCGTACCCAGGAATGGATCCACGGTGGGGGAACTGCGGAGAAAGGTTCAAAATTATACCTTATTTCCATCATAAGTGACGTTCTGCGAAGAGAAGTAATTTGAGTTGCAAGTAAAAATTAAAAATAGTAGCCCCCCTTAGTGCCCTCAGATTGAGGAACCTCCCTGCTACAAAAAGTCAAAATCGGGCCATATTTCTCACTGGTACTAAAATCCTATCACTTTATTACATCCTCTCTGAACCATACTGTGTCTCTGTCAGTAAAAACAAAATTATCTACGCAACCTTCGAAACATCGTCAGAAAACGGATAGGATTCTTTTCCCATACAAAGCTTTGCATTCACATTGAAGATGTTCTATAACCTTCTCTTCTTCTACCTCTTGGCAGTTTCTATTCTGGTTCCTCAAACCGGCATATGCGGTCCATATTTCCTTCATACAACGCTTGCCTGTTTGTTGAACAAGTTAGGAATTGGCTCCACCGAGCCTCAGCTATTTACTTGTATAACAGGTATAACTGATTATCTAGTTTGAACCCATCCGTATATATGGTTATCTCTGCATTCTAGTCCATTTCGCCCATTTCTCTGGAAGAGAGGGCATTATTAGGTAACCTAAAGCCTAGTAACCTAAAAGTAAAGGCAATCGGTTCAGACCTTTCCTAAACTTCAGTATAACCAATTTATACCAAATCTGTGGTCAATATGTTCGCTAGATATGTTAGTAAAATATGTTAAAGAAATGGTTTGGCGCCAAATAAAAGTGAAATCGGTGTAGATCTTGGTATTGTCTCTAATATAATATTATTAATTTTTTCCTCACATACCCCATATAATTTTATAAAATTTTGCCCATTTGGTTGACTTTGCGTCACACATATCTGAGATTTGTTTGCAACCGCACTAATATATTATATAACACTATGTTTATTCTTTGTAAATTCTAAAAATACAAGTAACATTATACTTCGTGCCACATGTTACGCCATGTTGTATAAAACTCCTCAGTCATACAGACAGCAATACATTGGAAATGGAAGTGAGTGAAATCTTCAGCACGGCATCATCATCATCATCCCCATCACAGTCATCAGGGCAATTGTCACCTCAGCGCCTTCGCGTCGAACGCCTCAGCTTGCCGTCGTCAGAGCCATCAACGTGGCCGGCGAATTTAGCAGCAACAGCACACACCATTGTCGTCATTGTCACCATCATATCTTTCCAATTAAATTTGAATTTATTTCTGCTGCGATTTCGTATGCCAGCAACAAAACAACAACATAGCCAATATGTATAAATACATACTGAACCACCACAAGTGCAGTTCGCCTGCAGTCAGCAGCAGCAGCAGCTGGCAACTCAAATTGAATGTTGCTTATTATTGCCAGATTTTATTGTAGTTAGCTGTTGCACACCTCTATTGTGGTTTAGCAACAACACTTCAAAAACAGCACGATCATTGAGCAGCGCTTGTTCAGTTCCTGAATGGTTGATAACGCGAACAACTTGCATGCATAATAGTCATACATACATACATACATAGGTAACAACGCTATAAAAGTAGTGGACTGGGTTTTGCTTCGCTTACTTTCAACATTTGATTTCATTTATTCGCCATTCAGTTGCCACTCTCTGCCATTTAGCGCAATCCGTGCATTTAGAAAGCGATCGTCTTGAGGTCGACGTTGGTCCCCATTGAATTGTCACTCGCAAGGGTTTTATTATTTGCTCAAATACTTAGCTATTTGCCACAGTTTGATAGTTTCCGAATTCATTGTTGGATTCATATGCAAGTGTTATCTCTATTTGAATGATTTTTATTGGCGATCGTTTCAATTGTTAGACCTTCTCTCAATACTCAGTGGCAGGAGTAGAGTTGCAAAGCGATAGGCAATTGTAAGATATTCTTAGCTTATCATGAAAATCATATTACCATTGAAAACATTGTAAAGATAATCATATTTATGCTGACGTTTCGATACGATTCGCACTTCACTATGTAATGAGCTTCGAAGAGCCTATAAGTCATTCTAGTTGTACAGTGTGTCCCAAAATTAACGCAAGATTGAAATTTAGCGCCATTTCAATTAATCTTCATAGCTGACGAAGCTTTCATTATTTTTTTTTTGAAATTTTATTCAATAATGAAGACGCGTTGTTCCATCTATTTTTACCAAGCCTAAACTGGCAGCTGTCGCCATCTTGTCTCTGCTTAAGCCGTAGAGTGGGGTATGCCAAACATGGACTCGAGAGGAAAGCGCATTATAGAAATGGCTGCGCGGTTTGGTCCAATATGCAACCACGTTTAGGTCCGGGATGCGATGAAACAACCCCAGACATTACCCTCGTCCAACACAGACGCACATGCCTCCGACATCACAGAGCCTACACGAGATCGGTGTTCGAGCAAAGCCACCTAACTTATGGATCTTGAACAAAATTTCCGAAAATCCCAAAGTTCACCCTCGAAAACCTGCAACTAGCCACTGGCAAGCTCAAGACCAACAAATCACCCGACCCGGACGGGATAGCAGCAGAAATCCTGAAAATAATCGCTGCAGAATGATCGGCAGCACTATTGAATACGTACAAGGCGTGCCTTGAAGCAGGAATGTTCCCTGAACTGTGGAAAAAGCTACGGCTGATGCTAATCAGTAAGAAAAAAGGAAATCCCAACTTTCCTTCAGCGCCCCATCCACCATGCATGCTGGACACACCTAGAAGTTTGAACCCAGATTTGGAGCGGCTATCAAGCGGCAAGCTGGGGGACCCGGCAGATAAACTCTAGGGGCAACATATAAAAGGTCCAGACTCATGGAAGATCAGCTACGATGCTACACAAAAAAAAAAGTACGCAAACGACTACGGATATTCATAGGAAACAAAAAGTAGTAAAAGTAAAAGTTAATTTATGCTATGATGAAGTCTGCAAAGTTCGGTTCATGTTCCAGAACACCAATAAAATCCAGACTTCTTTAAGATTGGATTTTTAACACAGAAGAATCTATCTTAAGCTATTGTCTTTGTGTATTGCTACCGTTACAAGAATCCATCCTATTAATGTAAAGATTATTAAATCTATTCCGATGTTTGTTTGGTCGGGCAACATCACCAACAATTTTAACAGGTCCATGGGCTTTCCTCTTTATAAATTCAGTTATTTAATTACGAGAAACGAAACTAAAGATTGAATTTTATTGTGGAGATGGTCAGTAGAGGCCCCATCTGTTCACTCGTCACAGTTTTATTAAGGAAGACCCTTTTCTAAATGTTGGCAAGTGTGTTTTTAGAGTATTTTCCAAGATTTGCACAGGGGAACGGTCTGGTCAGCTGTAGGCCTCCCACGCTCATAAGGTTTAAGCGTTTAGATGATTTTTAAGCTTTTAACGATTCATACAAAATACACTCTAAACAAGCATTCAATAGGATCTTTAGAGTGGACAAAGTACACAATGTTTTCAATCTCAACCGCGTTTAGTAAGCTCAGTCAATAAACCATTCGCTTAGCAATCTTGCTCACTCACATACAAGTATTTATAAGCAGTCGACACACCATTCAATCCAATTAATCAATGTGATGACATTTTCAGTTTGAGCTTATTTATTTTCTTGTTTACCCAGTTTCCTTTCCTTCATGCTCACGCCAACATCGACTGAGCGTAAAATCAACGGAGTCGTACTGCTATCTACAGAAGAACTTCTGATCTGACACTCTCAATAAAAATATTCCCATGAATCAATTTGGCGACACTTTTTCGATCGCATTGTTCTCCACACTATTCTTCTGTGTTTCCAAAAAGGCTTAGGCAAATATTCGCATAAAATGCTAAGAGACAATGTCGCACCCTGCTTGCTGGTAGCATTATTATAGGAAGCCATGAATTCCGCAGCTTTTTTGTTTTCTTAAGTGCGTGTTAAACAGTTTTTGTGGCGTTCCAATTGTTTTCGATTGATTTGGCCACCAAGAGTGTGACACAAATAAAAAAATGGGAAAAAATAATGTGAATTTTGTTAAGACTGTTAGGCTGCTGAATTGTTAAGAATTTTAGCATTGTAAGCTTTGAAGTGGATACACAATAGACTTGGTGACATAAAAATAAGCTTATACAATTAACATAACTATGCGTGGTGTGTACACTTAGAAATAACTAAAGATAGTTATACAACCTTAATTTTGCGACTGCCAGTTATTTCTGAAGTACTTCATTGGCGTAGACACCGCTTGCGCGAGTATTGCCGAGCTTACAATAGCGCGGCAGTCGTTTCTTCTTTTCGCTATTTCGCGCCAATTGGAGAATCCAAGTGTAGCTAGGTTCTTCTCCACCCAATCTTTCCAACGGAGTCGAGGTTTCACTCTTCCACGAAAGAACCATAGTGGCACCTGTTGGGTGTTATTCTGCCTTGAATTTCTTGTTGTTGGTGTTAAAGCTGGTTCCAAGATAGTCTCTGTTAGTTAATAGGGTATGAAAAATAGCAGTTTCGAAATTCAACGAGAAATTACTCCAGCTCGTACTTCCAAGGTAAGCTCTGAGTCTACCAAACTATGTCTACGATACTTTGTTAACAGAGTGAACGCGCTAAAAAAATTCTCCATAATATTTTATATTAGCTAAACCGTTTACACCTTTTTCAATCTTCAATGCTCACTCAGGGATTTAGGATATTTGAACTATAAACTGTAAGAATATCCATAAAGTAAATTTCCAGAAGTCCATTGGACTACTTCTAATTAGTTAGGTTCATCCTTTTCTACCAAGGAATCTAATCGGGCGTTACCCAAAGGTTTTATCGGAGGTATTTTAAATCGAATTTGCATGGTAGAAGCTTGATAGTTATCACGACACTTCCTTTTGGTCTGTCTACTGAAGCAAACACCTCGGATGTCGAATCTTCAATCATCTGGACCAAATTATTTGCAGCAACAGATTTGGTAACGGTTAAAGAAAGAGCTTCGTTGATATATGAGGATTATCATTTATCGCTAGGATCAGGTTCAAAACTGTCTTCGTGATCTCCGCTAAGGGAATTAAGCTTAGTATCAAACCTATCCTAATTATCCAGAGTAGTGTTTGTAGGCGATGAAATTAGCTCTGCTAAAAGTTCGTTGTTTAATACACGAAAACCTTTATACATAGTTCACAAATGAAACAACGAAGCTTATATTCCTTGTAAATCCGAATATGTATACAGGTACCCTATACATAATTAACATTTTCTTTCTGTTTTTAGGAGAAAATTACTTAACAATGATGCTAGATTTCTAATCCAAAGGTTTGGAGCAGAACATGGAAATAAAGATTGATCGATATTATGAAGACGATTCTAGGAATTCAATGGAAATTTCATCATGAGAAATGGTGTGCGAATGTTTCGACGGCTTAATCTATGAAATCTGGAATAACGATGTCTACATTATATTTACCAGATTTTGAGCAATCAAACTCATAAAGAGAACATACATATGTATATAATGTCATACTCCTTTAATTTTCATTTCCTTCCCGTGTAGTATAGACAGCCTTGGAATCCAACGCAGATTCATTCTTGCCAACAGTGGTTAGTTTGGACTGAGTAGGTAATTGAAAAAAAGTTCTCTTCCGATGAACAAAGACTAAACTCTACAAGCCCCTCAACAGCGGTTTAGACAATGACATCATCTGATAAGTGGGCCTTAGGAGTGCTCGTGAGAAAAGTTTTGCGGATGATCTATGGTTCTTTGCGCATTGGCAATGGCGAGTACCGCTGTCGGTGGAACGATATACGCTGTACGAGATATATATTACGACATTGACACAGTTCAGCGAATTAAGAGACAGTGGCTACGCTGGCTAGGTCATGTTTTTCCGAAAGGAAGAGATGACTCTATTTATGAAGGTTTTCGATTCAGTAAACGCCGGTGGAAGAAGAAAAGGAAGACCTCCACTGCCTTGGAGAGATCAGATGGAGAAGGTGTTGGCTAGTGACTGGCGCGCTGTTGTTCTATACCCGTGAACGCGGTGTCTACGCCAGTAAAAAGAAGAAAAGATCCCGCGGTGTCCTACGCATCAATTTTCTGCTCAATACTAACGGTATTGAAAATATTGTACCAAACGAATATACATAAGTATAATGATATTAAAAAGTATATTTTATAGCAACATTCAAAATTCCAAAGCGCAATTCAAAAGACGAGACGCTAAAGCGTCTCCGACAAGAGTATCACATGTGCCAAGCCCGTATGGTCATTAAATAAATACGAGCCAGCCACTTACTGTTGCATATTTAGCAATTAATTAACACTTTTATTTACAAATCTGCATAAATTAAATAGAAAAAGTATGCGAAACGACATGAATATTTGCGAAGAAACACTGATTTTGCATAATTTGTGGCCACTCGAACAAAATTACTGTAATAATATACACCTTTCGAACATGCCACGCCACCGCCAACACCGCCGACACTGGCACCAACTGCGCAGTTCCACCTCGCTTAAGACGGGACGGAAACACAATGCCACACATCATAAAATCGACATGCAGACACGACTGAGCGCGTCCAAATAACAGCAGAACAGCAGAGCTCCCAAACAAAAGACAAAGTGAACGCGTTGGCAGCGCGGCGGCGGGAGGTGCAACTTTGCAATTGTTCAGCGGACGACAAGCGACGATCATGTAGTGGCAGTCGAGCTGAAGAAATGCGAAAACAAAAGAGCAGAGAAACACCTCGCCGTGTAAATCCAGAGAATTATAACGTGTCATCATTGTTTATGCTTTTGTATACACGCCACTTGAGGCGGAATAGAACGGCCGGATTGAATGGTATGACATGCAAAGTAATGCCGAGATCTCATGGTACATGAGTGAATTAAAGCAAAGCCAAAATTAAAAATTTATAAGGAGGCGCGAAGTTCGGGTGTAACCGAGTTCAAGTAGGTGGGGCGGAAATCGTCATAGAAGACGAGTTAAAGGCTGTTTTTATCACTGTATTGAGGTCAGAAAAATGACGTGGTGAATCTCTCTTGGGCAGATATTCGTCATTTATATTTCCCACAAAACTACTAAAAGTGGACCACCCCATCTTCATATATCCACAAATGTATAAAGAAAGCTATTATCAATGGCAGAAATTTTGCTAGGTTCGAAAAAGTTATGTCTGCCAAGATCTTTTAGTCTCAGTCTAGCGAAAGCCGGACAAAAGAAGAGGAAGCGACATTCCCACTGAGTGGAGGTCTTCCTCTTCTTCCCCCGGTGGGTACTGCGCCGAATACTCTCAGAGCTGGTGTGTTTTCATAGATTCGGACGACATGACATAGCCAGCGTAGCTGCTGTCTCTTAATTCACTGAACTATGTCAATGACATCGTATAGTTCGTACGTGCCGTTGCCATTGCGCAAAGGACCATAAATCTTCCGCAGAACCTTTCTTTCGAAAACTCGTAACGCCGGCTCATCAGATGCCCATGCCTCCGCACCATATACCAAGACGGGGATGAGGAGTGACTTGTAGGCTTTGGTCTTTTTTCATCGAGAGAAGACTTCACTTCTCAATCGCCTACTCAGTTCGAAGTAGCACCTGTTAGCAAGAGTTGGATTTCGAGGCTGACGATGTTGTTTGTGTAAATGCTGGCTCCAAGATAGACGAAATTACCTACGACTAGCCCAACATCCGTATTAGTTTTGCGGCGACCGATATATTCTGAAAGATGTTTTTAAATATTTGGTCTAGATAGCCATATGTTTTCTTTATAAAATGTTTTCTTTATAAAATCAGCCATAGGCAATGAGATTCTCATGGGTATTCGATATCAAACAACCGCTAGGCGAAGAAAACTTTTATACACTGTGCAAGATCTGGCGAGAGTATAAAAATATTAATATTTTAACAGGCAAAAGTCGAAGAGCGCGCTGAGGGGTGCTTATGAATTTGTTGGAGGCGGAGTTGGCGCACATTCTCACTTACATACTTATACTGAAAACATATGTTTTGTATGCAATTTGCATTCTCAGCCACACGACAATCCAGACTTTCGAGAATTAGCATAATAATAACAGCTCAAAAGTTGTCGTTTCCGGTGGCAACGCTGGTCAGCTGTGTACTGCTAAGTTCGGCGCTGATTTGTATATTTACTTTTTGGTCAAGATGAGACGAGTCTGCATACCACTTCTACAGTACTTGACCTCGATTGCGGTGTGTCGAAGCAGAAGTGCCATAGGTGAAGGCGTGGTGCAGCAGAAATGAAAAAAAACTGCACTTAAATCAACACACTCAATGAAGTTGAAGAATTTCAAAAATTTTTATTCTTTGTAGTCTTCCACATTATAAGTACAGTTGAGGGATAAATCGTTTTATCATTGATTGAAAATCAACAGGCGGGAGTTAAACACAAAGCCCCACATTCCTTCGGCGCTGACGTGACTTCAATTCGAGTTGGGTCCTCAGCAAACAAAGTGCGGATTTGGATTGCTACAGCTTGTTGTATCTCTGTATGTACAAATGTGTTGGTGTGTGCGTACATTTGGATTAATAAAATCGAACTAATCTCACGCTGTGCGAGTTGCGCCCAAAACTGCTACCGTTTGGCAGCGCGTTTGATGCGCAGCTCACTCCGTTACCGTTGATCGCCTCGGGATATACACACCTACATATGATGACACACAACAACCTTTTTGTATAGAAATTTTAAATAACAACACAAATAACAATAATAATTCTCAGCCGGTAAAAGATTTAACGCATCGCCGACCGCCGCATAGTTTTTATCCCACACGTTGGCGCAAATATGTATGAATGCCGTGCACATGAAGAAAACAAAAGTGACAGACAGCCAGTCGTAAGGGATATTCAAAACCAGTAGCCATGAAATACGCATCGCAGTCGTTAGTTCTGTTGCAAGCTTTGCTGCTCGCGGCTGTTTAGTCATCAGGTTGCATTTGTAGCTGACTACCCTATATTGAGATTTGTGTTACCCTTTGTTGCATTTATTGTTGTTGATTTGGCTTACAACAATTATAGGTTATGTCCAATAATTTATTGTTGTTTTCGGTTTTGTCTTAATCTTACAAGAATTTCTTTACATAGCATTTTGATATAGAACTGTGGGCTGCAAGAAATGATAGACAGGTTCGTAAGAAATATATATTAATATGTATGGACGGATGTTGGAGACAATTGATTGAAGCCCGGTAGGAACTCAAAGGAGAGAGCTCAACATAGATGAGCGCAGTCATTGGGAAAATTTTCCAAAGTTGATATTGACACTGTTGCGAAGTTTGAGCCATACTTCTATAAGTGTAATTGACAGAAAGATTTAGTAAATGACTACTTTATCCAAAGCGTGTTAAATCGGTGAAAGAATAGCCCTTAGAGAGTCAGTTTTGGGAACGTAGAACCAGCTAGCGTTAGTTTCGTGCAACTTTTTTCTAATTACTGCTGTAGGCTAAACACCTACTTATCCAGAATCGACTCTAATATTGTATAATGAGCTGCTCTGCTAGCGCATAGTCCTCTCTGAACTCTTCTCACATTCTTCTTCATATGGTTTGAACACGTCGAAACAGCTCTTTCCTTCGACCTCTTGTTGGAATATCCATAACGATGCTATCATCGAAAATGTGAAATTATGATATCAGAGAGACCACTGAGTCTCTCACAAACCCTTTTGAAGCGATCCAATCAATTTTGATAACCGTTTCAGGTTATGAAGAAACTAAACAGAGTACTGGCTAAAGTACCTATTATGCACACAATGCTTTCATCAAGTGTATCAGTATCCTCTCTACCAGTAGGTTTCTTCGTCAATATGAAGTCGAAATAGTCTTGCGAACGGCGCTTCGAACCCGAAACAGGAAAAAGATATTTCAAAATTTTTAAATACCAAGACGATACTTTTTATTGTTATTTTTTATTGATCAGAGGCATGTTGCGCTCTGCATAACGCTATCTTTACTTCACAGTTCACTCACTTGAACTAGTACCAAACCTGCCATCTATAGATCTATGATCCCACTTTTCAACTGGTAGAGAATGTTTAAAGCAAACATGGACAAAGATGGTTGACGGAAAGGTAAGTTAGCTGCGCGCAACAGTCTAAACATTCATACGGATGGCTCAAAATTCGGGATGGAGTTGGCGTGGGTATATGTTGTATAGAGTTAGGCATAAGGTCACCTTTTAATTCGACGGGCCAATGCAGTATATATCAATCTGAGATCTTTGCTATTGCGAAAGCCGCGGAGCTGGACTCTTATGCACTTGCAGGCAATTCCAGAGTGAATATCGACGACGACAGTCAAGCAGCAATCAAGGCAGTAACCTTGTATATCATCGCATATCCGCCAAAAGTATGTTGGGAAGCAGAGCAGCAGTAGAAAGTGTTACAAGAAGACAACTTCACTCCCATTGGGTGCCAGGCATTGAGGACAATGAAATAGTGGACGGGATTGTCAAGAATGATGTACGACTAACACCTGAACCTGTGATCAACATTGGGAAACTAATTCATTTTCTATAAGACGATCTGAACAGAAGCATGGTGAAGAAAATCAAAATCCGATGGAAGGAGCTAGCTGGGTGCAAAACTACAAAAATCATGTACCAAACGAGCGATTGGAGGTACACAAAATTCCTGTTGGCACTCTATAGGAGAGATTGTAGGAACATGATCGGAATACTAACTAACTCACTGTCTGGTGTCGACACACGCTCGCAGAAAAAGAGGTTAAAGATCGAGAAGACTGTCTATTGCAAGGTATCAGTGAAATAATGGAGCGTATTTTGTGCACTTGTCTCGCATTGACAAGACTGTAAGCATCTGAGATCCTCATCGTATGATATATTAGAAGAGGTATTGATAGCAAAGCGTCAAGCGCAGGCATACTAAAGAATGACTATTCCTCATGGATCTAGTAATTAAAATCCATCTGGTATCGCAAAGGACTAAAAATGGTCTATGCGTGACCTTTTGGCCTACCAGACTAACCTTACCTAACATAACCTATTTTTTAGTGATGACTGAAATGTTGCCAATGTAGATAAGGTATTATCGGCGTAGAATGTCTCTTATGTTGCTTATTTTAAGACCGGTTTCAAGGAGAAGTTCCCGTATTATTCAATATTAAGCTAAAATCGTTCTAGGGCCTTCTATGTTAATCAGAGCAAGCTCTCACAATTTTCTCTAAATCCAAACTGGCCGCAATAGGTGTAAAAGTAAATGGAAAAATGACACTTGATAAATTTTCCTACCGGTGCACTTATTACAACTTTACAGTAGCATCAAACGGATTAATAACAAGATCGAGCACCACAAAACAGGTATACTTTTACACACAATTTTTGAATATTTTTATTCAAAATTCGTTTTATGGCTTTGACGCGTTGTCGTCGGCATTGTCAAGTCATTTGAAATTGGATCAAATATTATAGACTTGAGTACGAACCGTGCCTTCATCGAAGTGTTTTCCTGTTCTGATCAACCTTATTTTCACATTGTCAATGCTGTGAGGCTTCCAGCGGATTACTAAGCGTTTCCATTAAAAATATATATGTACATACAAAAAAATAATAATTTGGGACAAAATAATAGCATTGTAACATTTTCATTTGCAGCTACGCACATAGATACCTACATATTATATATATATGGGTATATTATATTGAAAGATGTGGGCGCTGAGATGCCCACCGTGTCGCAGCGACGACAGTTCGTCAGATCCCCGATGCGTACCATAGATAACCGGCCATCATGGATGGATTGTTCATCAACGCGATCGCCACTTAATCGGTTTATGGTATTTTGCTTTTAGTGTCACAATGCCTCATTCCCCTTGAAAGAGCAGCTTAGGATTTCACGTTCGCGCTCTGCTTTTAAATTTTCGATTTTTTTGCTGTTTCGGGTTTTTTGCTTTACAATTTTTATATACTTAAGCGTGTTTCTTGATTGTTGACTTAAATATGCCGTTTGTTGGCGGTGTTGTTCGTACAAAACTGATTCGCTGAGCGATCAAATGGAATCAGCATAATGTTGCACACACACACACACAATACAAAAATGTGCTGTGGCATATTAAAAATGACTTTATTTTTTATCGAATATATTTTTTCTTTTGAGTAGCAGCAGCTCGCTGGTTACTACCGTATGAGGAATTAAGCTATAAAGCCTTGTGAGCGGCATCTTTATAACTCTATTTCTATGCAAACAAAGCGCTACAAATTTTTCGACTACTCAAGTCAACTGATTTCTAAGCACTTCCCCGCTTAGGTGTGTTTGCTGTGAGCAGCAATTTGTATTGTATTTAGTTTGGAAAAAATGTTAAGCTCTCGCACATGTAATAAATTATTTTATTAAACATCTTCGCTGCTATGTTGGTGGTCATTTCCGTTGAACAAGCTGTCCATCTACTTTATTGTGTAATTATTTATGAGCAATGTCTTGATTTAATTTTTTTCTTTTTGAAAATTGAAAATATGTCTTTATTATGTTTATTATTTTTTGCTACTGTTCAGACAAACGCGAACGGTAAGTTCATTCATGAGTCCAAAGCCATATTCAGTTCAAACGTTGAATTAGTTCTGCATATTGAATTTTCATGATTTACAGCTAATTTTCGTTAAGTATAAAGAGCTAAGCTTTCATGCTTCAATAGGTGCTTAAATATTATAAAGTGTATTCGTATTAAATATGTAAATTTATAGCGTTTTCGATTTACCACCTCTCAGCTTGCCTTATGTTTTGCAGCAAGCAGTAGATTTACCTATGAAACTAACAACAAAGTAAGCCAGTTGCACGACACAAGACAATATGTGGGTACTGTACTGAACGAGTTTAACTGCCTGTCTGTCTGTCTGTTTCATTCGCTACTCTGTAAGCTTTTGCGAATCGAGAACGTTTTTTTTTGTCACACGAAAAGCACACCCAAAGCAAGCTGGTATGATGAGGAGTGCCGTCTCGAAGTGGAGAGAAATCAGACTACTTACTTCGCAAGGTTATAATCGACCATAATACCTGAGGGATGGGTAAGATACCGAGTCTTGAAGAGAGAAGCGAGACACATTTGCAGACTAAAGAAGAGAACAAAAATCGGCGGATACCGATGTATTGTCGGCTGAAGTCCTGAACACATAGTGCACGACAGACTGCAAACGACATCTGTCAAATATTAAAATACACAAGTTCTTAGGGTCACAGTTATTGAGGCAGCTGCACAACTACATAACTGTGTCCATAAGAACGTGTGTATTTTAATATTTGACAAATGTCGCTTGCGCTCTGTGTGTTCAGGACTTGAGCTAATCAAATATGGCGGACAAGAACTGACAAGGGGCATATATCAGCTTCTTGGTAGAATATGGTCGAGCAAAAGCATGCCCGATGGTTGGAATTTAAGTGTGCTCTGTACAATCCATAAAAAGGGAGACCTCACAATCTGCGCCAACTAGGATAAGCTTTCTCAACATCGCATATAAGGTTCTATCGAGCGTACTGTGTGAAAGACTGAAGCCTGATTGGCCTTAGGTCTGGAAAATAAACAACTGACCAGATATTCACAATGCGTCAAATCTTGGAAAATAACCGTGAGAAGAGGATTACACCACCTCTTCGTCGATTTCAAAGCTGCTTTTGGCATACCAAAAGAAGCTGCCTTTATCCCGCTATGTCTGAATTTGGTATCCCCGCAAGACTAAGTCTGTACGTCTGTGTAAGCTGACGTTGAGCAATACCAGGATCGTCAGGATCGGGAAGGACCTCTCCGAGCTGTTCGATACTAAATGAGGTTTCAGAAAAGGAAACAAAGCATATGTGTCTGGTGGTGAACGAGGGCAACACGAAACATCTTCTGTCAACAAAAAACAGTCGTCGCTCCCACACCATTGTTGCTAGTCGTAATTTCATCCATCATGAAACTAGCATCAACACCAACAACAATATCTCTTGAAATCCAACGCAGAATCAGTCTTGCTAACAGATAACAATTGGGAAGTAAAGATTTTTTTCCACGAACACAAACCAAACTCTATAAGTCACTCATTATTCCCGTCCTCCTATATGGTGCGGGGGCATGGGCGATGACAACATCTTAAGAGTCGGCGTTAAGATTTTTCAAGAGAAAGTCGATAGAACGATGATCTGTAGAAGATATACGACGACATTGACATAGTTCACTTAATTAAGAGACAGTGGCTACGATGCATAGGTCATGTCGTCCTATTATTTAGTTTTGTTTCAATCAATAAAAATTGCTCTTATTCAGCGTTTTTTGTAGAGAAACACAAAAGAAAAACTAGTTTTTTTTTAATATATGTAGGTACATATATACATATACATATGTGTATACGGTATATATGTACAAGTATAACACTTTGTAAATACAAAACTAAACATTTTAAAAGTTTATATATGTGTTCAGTCGAGTTTGCTCGAAAATTTTTATTTGTTTTCCTTTCAAATTTACTTCACGCACATTTCCAACTAATAACCATTTGCATAAGCTCTCAAAACTTTTATCGTCCATAAGCCGGCGATAAAACCGAAAAAATATGTTTCTTACCAAATGTGCACACATACATACACCCACACACATATGAGTGCATAATAAATTTGTAAATTCAAAGAGTTAAATGTCACAAAACTTCAATAATTCTGTTGAAAACCTGAATATTCGATTTTCGATATTCAATCAATGCTGCTTTATGCGCTTACAATGTGGCTATAAAATTATGGTGTGGCGCTTGTTGTCTGCCACAATCACCTGCGTGCACTCACCACTCTCCCACCGCGCACCCAAGCAACGTCGTGATGCAGTTACAGTTTAGTTGAGTATTCATGACGGCGCATGAATAAAATTTTTAATTGCATTTTCCTATGTTAAATCAAATGTTGTCGAAAACGTTTGTCACCGCAGCGGTCCGTTGAAGGGCCAGTAGTGGCCGGTTGAGGTTTTGGTAGCTGTTGGTCGGCTCGACGACAGGCGACATGACATTTCCAATCATAAAACTGACAATTTGATATACAGGCGTACATACATACATATGTATCTTTGTATACATATGTATTTGTATATGTTTACATACTCATATGTTTGTAAGCATAATAAAATTAGCTTTTTATAGATATGGTTTTTAATGCAGCGCAACAACAAAGACTTTAGGCGCCAGCTACTGCATTAGAAATTCTTATGGCTATGTAACTATCGAATATTGGTGAATAGTGAAAATGTGTTGGGTGCTCGGTAGCAATTTGTCGCTCATATACTGATAACTTACAAATATGCAGGGTAGTTCATATAGCGGTTGATTTTGAAAATTTTGAGAAAAAAGAGGTGAAATCCTGTATGAGACGTCCTGAATCTATCACCTAAATTTCTCTTTTAACGAGCCTGAACTGATAAGGAATTGTTCAGCTAAAATCTAATCCAATCGAATCGATGACGAACCACGTCCAGACTAACACCGAAAACATGATCAACATTGAGAAAACCATGCATCGTCTTGTTATACGGCAATCTAGACAGAAGCATAGTAAAGAAAGTCAAAACGCGATGGAATGAGCTTCCTGGATGCAAAACTGCAAAAGTGTACAAAATTCCTACAGACACTCGATAGAACAGAAACATGATCGGAGTACTAACTAGTCACTGTCGGCGACACATGTCCGCGGAATGGGGCTGATCGAGAAGACTGTTGGCAATGTCTAGAGCAAGGCACTAGATAAGCAATGGAGTATATCTTGTGCACTTGTCTCGCATTGACAAGACCACACTGTAAGAATCTGGGGTCCCCACTCCCCACGGTATGACAGACTAGAGGAGGTATCGATAGTGAGGTGGTAGAGTCGGATGACTACTCCTCATGAACCCAGCGACTGAACTCCATCTGGTATCACAAATGTTGCGTGGCTTGCTGGCCTACCATATACCACCTAACCTAACATATACCACATTTCAGTAGTCTAAACTTACATAACTTTGATCTCAGTATCCATGTGATTTGGTTTAAAGCGCGTAGTCGTTACAATTGATCTACTGATCGACCTTCAATTGCTGACAAAACTGGTTCTATTCAATGTATACCAGTTGTGTTTTTCATTCACCACTCCCCACAGCTTGAAGTACGGAAAACTTCTAAAAATAAATTTAAAAATCTATGATATGAACTACCTTGTACTATATACACCCGTAAACTAACTTCCTTTATTCTCTATTTTATGCATTATGTGGCCATTTTTCTCAGGCTGGCAGTACCAAATATGGTAAGGTAATAACATATGTACAAATAAGTATTAAATAAATACTAAAACATGTTTGTTTAATAACAAAATTTGGTTGCTATTGAGCGCCAGTACCTCCGGCATAAGCACGCAACACTACAACTTGAAGCCGACAGAACTCACGAAGAAGAAAAACTGATGAAAGCAACCAACTGTCATACACAAACTTTGATGTCTTCATATACGATTTATGAAGGTTAATTCCGCTACAATCATTTGTACACAATGAAATGGAAGCTGCTGCCTCAGCCAATTTTCGGAGCTCATCATAACGTTGCCTCAATCAATCATGTCCATTTCTACCTTTTTCCAACTACCTAATGAATTCATATTTTGTAGCCGGCACCCAAATATGTGTGTTTTCGAAATTTTTCAAGTTGTTGTATTGATTATGTTTTTGCAACGTTTTCAGGCACCTCCATCGTCATCGCCCTCGCTGCCGACGTTGTCGTCGTCTTCACTGTGTCGCTTTTGTGCACATATCTCAAGTGTGTACACGGACATGTGTACAACAAGGACTACACACTGTAGTGGCCACGTCGAATACCAAAAGTGTCTTTCCGCTTTATTCTTCCAGCAGGCGGCTGGATGCCAGGACACACACGCCGTACGTGCTTTGCATTTTAAACGACGAATTAGCAGAAGCCGCACTAATTGATCGCTACTATTCGCGGAGACGTTGAGACTTCTTGACGACTAACTGCGCTGTCCATGTCTGCTAGTGAGTTGTTGTCAACCGAGTCGAGCGCCACTACCGAAAATGATGCTGCTGGCGCACAATCACTGGGAATTGAAGAGGAGTTCCTTAGTAAAAAGAGTTCATTACTGCTACTGTGCAGAAACGATGCTGGCTATTCCGGCAGTCCCTTGACTCAGCTATGTATGTAATGCCCGCAATTTTAAGTCTGTTGCGTTGAAGCAGTAGGAAAAAAAATTTCAAATTGCCAATCATAAAATTATTGCATGACATTTTAACATAAGTTTTTCATGTTTTTTCATATTTCATATCACAGAATCGTACGCTGTGGCATGCACCACACAACTTTATAAGGTGACAGTGGGCGATTTTAAATCATATTGTGACCAAATTTGCTCTCAAATTGGTGAGGGAAGGTGCTATTATCCATTTTCCTCAAGCTACTCAGTCGCTAAGAAGTCAAATAATATCTCAGAAGCAGGCTATATTTTGGCTTAGCCCCTGATGTTCACAGCAATAAAGTTTGATATCCTACCTTCTCTAAGGAAATATCACCATATACGTATATATATACATATATGTATATAGTATATAAGTTATTTTTATAACCTCTTCGGCTGTGATTAATAGAAGGTAGTCATTTTATTATATACTCCACTTACCAAAAATTTCTAACATCTTAGTACGAGAAGATAAACATATACCAAGTTTGCCTTGAAGTTTCGAACAATCATAAGAAAACGTCGGTGAATCTATGAAGTAAATATATAATTAATCAGCGTAGCTCATCACGAGGCAAATCGACTTAGCCATGTCCCCAAGAAGTTACTTATTTGTCGGAACCGCCGCTATCGGATCACTTTATCATATAGCTGCCACACAAACTGAGCAATCGAAGCTAAGTTTTGGTGTGGGAAACTTGTTATGAATTATCGTTTAAAATAACCGTAAAATTTGCAAAGAAAGTTTCAGGTCGGGTCAGTATAGTATGTTTACGTAACTTTCATAAAAACTGAACGATTAAAGTCAAGTCCTGGAATTAAAAAATATATTATTTTAGAAGCTATCTTCACCCAATTTGGCCCAGTTTTTGTATATAGGAATTTGTTTATTTTTAAAAAGCATTCTAGCTTCAGCGCAGTCAAAGTTAACGCTGTTTTCTTGCTAAAATCTAACTAAACCAAAGTTTTTATTTCGTACTTAGTACGAGCTGGTGTCGTTAAATAATTCTCAGGAAGTTTTTTAAAAGGCTTCTTAAGTCTAAAGATAGACAGACCACCAACTAACATAACCCTGATCAGTTTTTAAATTACTTAACGATTTCTGGTTACTTAACCAAGCTCTAATAACTATCCATTGAAAACACCAAGCATATAAACTAAACATGGCTGAGAAAGCAGAAAAATG